>NC_134483.1:357602752-357717752 GCF_040206685.1 Ascaphus truei | reverse complement strand
CTGCAACTCCCCGGCACAGCGCGGGGGTCCCCGCAATGAAACGCAGGTAAAGGGGACCCTGCTACACATACACATATACATACACACGCACACACAATTTTAAGGAAATAAATCATCTAAACCTATGCTGCCATTAAACCAAAACGAAAGGGTTTTATATAAGAGAAATATAAAATGACTCAATTACGAGTTAAGGGTTATTCCCATTGCCAGTGGCAGTAAAGCAAATTTAAGTATTCATTTAAAGGTCATTAAGGCTTTAGCATTTAAAAGATGAAAAAATATAATTAGCTGCTAGCAATTCAGTGCTATATTAAAACGTTCTCTCACAACATCAAAAGTTAAGATTTTCTGTTAAAATAATTAAATTCCCTTTTGTTTTGTCTGTACATTAGATATTCCATCACACATTCTGTTCTTGCCAGTCTAATGTAAAACAAGTACGGTTATAAGTGCACGGGTAAGTGAATGAGTTTCTAGCTAAGAATTTCCGATTGCCGACCTTAGAGCTCAAATTCAAAACGTTGTTTTTTCCAATTCTCATTTTTATATCAGTGCTGAGGATAATTTCATAAAGACTTTCAAGTCCCATGTATTTCATAATGAACTACAACTGCTATACTGTATCTTGAGGCTCAAAAGTTCTATAAACAAGTTACTGTGAGTATGCCGAACAGTATGCACATTTACTTGTTCCTCTTGTCCAGAATTGAGTTGCAAGGAAATCAAGTAAATTACACTTTTTCTACAACTAAGTGGCTGGGAATCAAGCACGATCTGTCAATGAAAGATATCGTCGATACAGGCGGGATAGCACGGGTCCGGCTTTCATGATTCACGGACAGTGTTGGAAGGAATAGTCTCAACTAAATGGTTTTAGTTTTCCTTAAGGACAATGTTTAGTAACCTATTGAAGTCAGTGCAGAGAAGTGTGGGGTTCAGCAGACCTGTAACATATACTGTAGCAGAACTAGATTGAGGTCTGGCAGAACCATCCATCCCAAGTAATAAGAGTACCAGAAAAGGAGGTGTACGCTGGTTTATTGTGTCACGTACGGCACACCTGTAAGCATGTGACCTGCATATAGGACAAGGGCTAATACACAGCTCGCAAGATGGCACACTTTTTACCTCTGCAAAGGTCCCTGAAATTAACAATATCTCCCCTAACTTCGTCCTCATATGCCATCTGTCATAAAGAGCACACAAGTGAGCATGTGACATATATGCAACCAAGGTTAATACACACTGCTACTCTAGCCAACTCACCTTTCTCCTGTGCAAGGTACTTTCCACGAGTTAACATTAACCCCTTACTCAATTGCAATCATAACTATACGCTGCCACCACCTGATAAATTACGTAAATACTCTCCAGAGCGTGCAACAGTTCATTCAGAGCCCCAAAACATTACTTAAAGAATTATTTAATATATATAAAAATACAGTGCTTCAGATTACAGAAAAAGATAATTACAAGAACATACAGTTACAGTATGTAACAGGCCGTGAAGCCATTTGGCTGTGAGTCCCATCTTAAGTGTCACATTTAAAGTGTGTGGCGAGTGAATTTTAGAGTTGAAATTGGAGGTGAAGATTTGAGGAAGATCGGGACTCTGCACAACAACTTTGCAACTGTGAGAAATAAACTTTCCAACAGCTGTGATTCTTTATACTCTTTCTATCCTCCAGTACCTAGGAAGTCTCTCCTCCTGCATCTCACTATGCCCTCCCTACTGCTTTTTCTGTTTACTGTTTCCTCACTCCTTTGTGAACGTCTCTGTTCTCTCCAACTTCCCCACTCCCCACTGCACCATTTATACAGCTCTCTCCCAACAACTTCTTTACCCCTCAATAAAAAACACCCACACATCTTCCTCTATTCATATCCTCTATCTACTCCTTCTGCTGCTGGGGATCTCCCCTAAGCCTAAACCCAGACATACACACCTGATTTCACCCATGTCTCCCTGCCATCTCTTGACCCTGTAAATGGTGTTGACTCATTTTATTACTGACTAAACTTAAAACTTTCCCAACAAATCAAGCACCCCATTAGTCCGCACTCATGGCTACTGTCCCACACTTACTCACTCCTACCAACCATCATGACCAAGCACTGCCATCTATAGCACTTATTCCCTCACCTGCTGTCTCTGTAAGTTCCCCATCAAGCTCTTAGATTGTAAACTCTTCGGGGCAGGGATTTCCTTTCCTATTGAATGATTTTGCTGCATTTATTGTATTATTATAATTCCCTGTACAGTATTCTTTGTGAAGCGCTGAGGACACTTTTGGCGCTATATAAATAAAGACATACAATACAATACAGTAGAGGCAGAACAGTTTCTTAAAATACCAGAATAAAACATCACAGAAATCCTAGATTTCATGAAAATTCATGTGTTTGGTCCAAAACACACCTCTCTTGAATTCTCCTCTTCATAACAAACTGCTAAAACATGTAATATTTGTTCCCCATTGCAAAAACATAAGCCCACCCGTGGTAAATCAGCTGCTAGGTTATTGGTTTTATGACAGAAAAAACCTTGCTCTAAAAAGACGCCTGGATATATAAGCGCACTCATAACTTTCTAATACTTAGACACACGTGAGTCATATCAATAGATTCAGACGATTTATGACGGACATAACGAGGCTAATTATGACCGTCTTGCTCCTATATTTGAGTGACAAATGGACATCTGTCCTTGGCACCTCTTACCCATGTAGTGAGGGGTACTGTTTGATTTGTCTTTTTGCGTCAATGCTGAATATGCATTTCTTAGTACAGTAGATGACATCACATTTTATTCTCATTTTTAATGAAGTCCTCCAAATAATTGGTGACCTGTGTGTCACCCCCTTTATGTGATGCACAAGAGGTGTCTCACAAATTTAAGTTTCCTTTGAGGCTGACAGACCAGGGGTCAGGCGATCATGTATTACCTTCTAATCGACAAGTCACTTTAAGTGATAGCCCTCCCAAATTAAGTTCTCTTTGTAGGTATGCACAAACCCAGGAAGAGTCTTGACAGATCATAAACCCAACATATTGTATTTTTAAAATTAAACTTTATCTATATTAATCCCTGAAGCACCAGATTGATTAAAATACATAATATTTAATGATATCATGACATATCTTCTTATTTTTAATTTTTTTATGTAAGACCAGAAACAATAAGTGACTACTAAGGAAATAGCCCAGTACATAAGGGCTGTAGCAAAAGGTACAGACTCTTTATAACGGGCTACTTCTTGTCCCAAAACATTACGTCTCTTTTTAACTAGATGTCTGCCTGGAATATCTTTTTATATTGTAGCTCTAATTTTTTGTATATATTTTCTATGGACTATTTGTTAACATTTTATATGTATTGATGCATGGTTTATGATTTTTTTTTCTATTGCAAGATTATTGTCTTATTTATGTCCAACTTAAATAACTTTATATGGGATAACAATTGATTGGTTATTTTCTCTTGACGTGTCCCTTCACATTTCTATAGTATTGCACAGTGGCGTACGGGGAATACCATTTGGATAGTGTGTAATTTATCTATTTATTGCTTTTTTGCAGTTTTTGTACGTTTATTGCTTTTTATTTATATTGAGATATTAGCGTGTATAGTCTTCATTTTCATTTCAGTTGCAAATACACAGATATGTATTATGATGGACCTACATATATTGAATTATGTGTAATAGGCTATGTATGAGTGGACATCCAAAAACGAAGTGAATGGATTCTAAAGGAAACTGAAAGAAATAACAAATATTTACAAATGGTATATTTATGGATTTAAAAATAAAAGTGAAATCATCAATATTATACTGGATTTTAACAAGTGATATGCTTATCCAAAACATGTATGGAGAGGACTTGTAGCTGTTCAGGACATGATAAAAACTAGGGGTGCCAAATGAAGGGAATATTACTGTTAATGAGTAAAACACTGAGGGGTAGTTCCCCAGTGCTCTGTTAAATTAGTCCAAATAATCTAAATAAGTGACAATTGTCATTTTAACGGGTCTCCCCAAAGCTACAGTACAATAATAATATGCAAAAACAATGGCCGTTTGTACAAGTAGCATTGTTACGTTATCTATAGTAGCGTGAATGCAATGTTCCCAATTTTCTACATGTCAAAAAAGATTTACACATACTGTTTACATATAGTTCAGTAGCGAAAACGGCTACAAAACAAAATATACATTTATCGATTTAACAATTGCACCTGTCACACATGCTTCAATGTATATTCCTAATAAAAAAAATGAATAACAAAAAATAATCTAATGTTTTGTCAAATAACAAGAACAATGGAGAGTATCACTCAGACCTTGCGGTGCGCAATGGTGTCAAGGGTATAAATCTAGACACACTCACGTTGGTGTAATAGAATGTCTGTCACCTCATTGGACAAGCAGGGGCACCCGGTCTGTACCCATAATACAAATTGATTCTGCGTTGTAAGAGAAACAAGCAAACAAATATTTCAAGACATATTATTCCTCGGGGTGCTCTTGATTAAATTGGGGCTATAATTGGCTACATCTTGATAGAAAGTGTGACAACGGAGTGGTTGACTGCGTTTTAAATTCAGAAAGTGTACAGTTGTTTTATGCAGTATACGCAATGACACCTTTTTTACACACTCGTGTGAAACCAATAAATAGAAATGTGTTGTTTAAGACAACTAAGAGAAATGTAAAAAAAAAAAATCACATGACTGCCCTTGAACAGCAGCAAATACTAATTTTGCTTAAAAACCAAGCAAAATAAAAACAGCTTCTAGAGGGACTTTGTGAGATAAAATTACCTTAATATGGACATAGTGCTGGTAACAGCAAATTCCCCCAGATAACCGTAATATATCTCTTGAAAAATGTTTCAAAAAAAAAAAAATGAGACACACACACAGTTAGCATGTAGCCAATAAGGAATATCCCTTGTGAGCACATTCACATGTTTAGACAGGACTGCAACCCTGCCTTTCACCATTATCACCTAGCACAAGGGGGCGCAAACTTTTTTCCCTGTGCCCCCCTGCCGGATGTCCTCCTCTCCTCCTCCTTACCTTGATTCATGGCGTCTGGGCGCCATGACGTCATGTTGCCATAGCAACGTGACGTCACATGACCCCGCGTCGTCATTTGATGCCGCGTTGCCATGGCGACGCGTCTCCATATGACGGCTGAATCAAGGTAAGTATTGTTTACATAGGCCCTGCAGCTCCCCCAGCACTTAATTTAAGTGCCTTTGGGAAGCGCGTGGGGCCCCTGTAAACCCCGCCAGTAATCTCGCGCCCCCCACTTTGCGCACCGCTGACCTAGCATACAGTGATTCCACTGCAAATTCTTTATTGGAGATATATATATATAAATCTGGAATTGTTAGTCCAATAAAAAAGGTATCACCGAATACTGAAGAACTCATTTATTCTGCACTATCGCAACTGGACTAACACAGCTATTTTCTGCTTTATTTATATATATATATAATCAAAAAATAAATAGATGATACCGTTCTGTGGCTAACGAAATGCTTTTATTTGTGCGAGCTTTCGAGATACACTGATCTCTTCTTCCGGCGATGTTACCGGAAGAAGAGATCAGTGTATCTCGAAAGCTCGCACAAATAAAAGCATTTCGTTAGCCACAGAACGGTATCATCTATTTATTTTTTGATTATTGAAGCTCGGCTAACACGGTACTGATACCTCTACATGTATATATATATATATATATATATATATATATATATATATATATATATATATATATATAATTCCAGATTTAACAGGAATACAGTGACAGTCCATTTTTGACTTTCCTTTGAAAACTGTAAGGTATTTATTCAACCTGTTCATGGTTAAATGAAGCTTGTTGTACACGGGGGAAAACTTTGGATACAAACTTTGAATGGTGTCGTTCTTTAGTCATACCGCAATGTACCACTTTAACCCACTGTGTACACAGAACAATATACAGTCCCATAACATGTTGATACGACAACATAAAACAGATGAAGATTAGAGGGTTATTTGACTTTCCCAACTACATACAGTACCAAGAGTGCCACATATTAAAGTTTCCTTGATGAAAAACATGATCAGTATTATTGCAAGCAACATATTGTTTATTATTGAAAAAAATAAGTGATTGGAATTCTTAGATAAATCTGGTGTGGTTTTGTAAGCCTGTGTTAAAGCAGGAATATGACCCCACATTATCAAGGACTTAAAAATAAAATAAAAAAAGATACCTTAACTGAAAACGACCTATTGATTAAATAGTTGGGAAAGCAGACATCAAGATCCAATAGGGCATCAGATATTCTACACAGGTCAATGAACAAGAAGCCAATTCAACAGTTCCCGACCAATTTCCATCCACAGCCAAGTCTTTATGAGCCAGCATGCATGGAAGAGATCCTAGAAAAATACATGCTGGAAAGATTTCAGCAACTACACTGTGATTTAGCAGCGATCTCAAAGAGCTCATTGTTTCGGGCAGCTTTCATCAAAAGCCACGATTCATAGATGGAAACATTAATACTTACTATCCTCATGTATAGTTAGCAGTGTATCTGGGAAATGAACTTTCTAATTGTGTGCTTTACAAATACCTTTTGTTCTTGTAATTAATGTATGTGGCATAATATTTTCGAATCAGAAAAATGAAAGAAACATGGACTGCATTGTTCCAGTTGATTTATGCATGCTTCATTAAGTTAAAAAAACTGCAAAGTTATAACTTGCTACCAATATATATATATATATATATATATATATATATATATATATATATATATATATATATATTTTAAATGCCTCAGAACTAAAACCAAACGTTATGATCAGTACAAAATAATAAATGCAAGTAAAATAACTCATTATAATGTTTAGCACTGTTACTCGCTCAAAATCTGAACGTTTTTACATTCATCAGTCAGAAGCAACACCTACACAGTCTGTTGTTTCTGTAAGATTCAGCTATTACATCTCAGATACATTTCAATGATTACCATTCAGAAGTAAAACTTTTAAAGCTGCTGATGATGTGATGTTAACCTGCCTACACAGATCTCAAACTATTTCACAAGTGCATAGAAAAGTTACAGTATAGAGCAGAGACGGCAACTATTCTAACACAAACCAGTGGCAATCGCCAAAAAGACCCAGGCACATGCTGCATACATGCCTTAAACTTGCCTTAGCATTTCTGCATTGATTAATGGCCCATCAGATTAACAGCGGGGGTCCCTGGCAGTCCCATTCAAACTGAATGGGACTGCTAGGGACCCCTGCTGTGTTAATCCTATGGGTCATTAGTCAATGCAGAAATGCCTTAAACTTGCCTTAAACTAGCCAGGTTTCACCCAGCACATACCCAGAATGTAACCAGGCTAGTTTAAGGCAAGCTTTAGAATAGTCGTGGTCTCATCTGTACTAAACAGAAGCACTATATGGAGAGGAAGAAAAGCTGAACAACAAACAGTTCATAAAACAAAAAACGTTTTTACCCTGCAAGTTTTTGGGATTGACTGACATACAATTAGGTTAAGTTTGGTAGCTTCCCATCCAAAAGTGACATGCCTACAGGGGTGCTCATTAACATGTTACTACCCAGAATCCTTGGGTGCAGTTTAACAACTGTGTGGTGTAATAATGGGGTAGGTTTATGTGCTTTGACACAGTCTATCTTACTGTGCTTTTTCACTGAAGGATGCTTAAAATTCAGATGAAGGGTTCCTCTTTGAAGAAGAAATGATGTGATGTTAGTATATCATTCATAAAAGCTTTAACATGTAATGTACTAGAAAAATAGCAATTTAAATGTACTCTATCATTCTGATAACACTGTATTGTATTTACATTTACAGTATATAGTGCCAGCCAGTGTATGCAGCACTTTGCAGATATTATACAAAACATAATAAAGTGAAGAATAATATAAATAAGTGCATCATGAATCAAAATACATATTAGCAAAAGGAGTCCCTGTCCTAACGAGCTTACAATCTAACCTGTGTATTGGGAGATATGCAGAAGCAAAAGAGGTACATGGAAATGCACATTTTATAGGGAAACATTGTAATTGTACATGCAAATGTCAAGGTAAAATGTAATACAAACAATATGGTGAAAAAGATATAGGTGCTACAACCTACGTGATAGATGTGGTGATTCAAGTGACAAACAATTATACGTGACTTTATATAATACACATTGCAATCCGTGAATAGTGCAGTAGGCGAACACAAAACAGCAATAAAATTAAAATATGAAGTTGTGACTCCCTGCTCAGATATAGTAACATTTAAGTCATACATTTCATTTCAGTTACTTATTCGTTTTAAGGACAATTGACCTAACAAACAAGGATGTCTTTAGTCACAATGCAACTTTCGCTATTGATGTTTTCAGAAGGTTAGAGGCAGCAATATAGGAAGTAATTATTGCTATCTGCAGATAAGTCTAAGGCTAAGGCCCCGTTGCACGTGTCTGCATGGCTGTCTTGCTTGCCGGCGGCGCGTGCAACTCACTGCACCGCGATCTGCAGGAAACTTTCTTCGGAGCGGGGGGGGGGGTGTGACCAAATGGGTCGGGTGGGCGGGGCCATGACGAGGGGGGGCGCGGCCATGACTTGTGTGTCCGTGTGCTGGAGTGGAATATAACATTGACATATCTCTACAGATTGATCGGGTGCTGTAAAGTCCCGTCCGCCGCTCCCCCTTCCCCCCCATTGTTTGCCCTGAAGCCGGGCCCCATCCCCCAGGCCCTGCATGTAAATGAGTGTGAGGACAGGCAGTAAATATATGTGTCCCGCTCCCCGCAGCCTCCCTGCTCCCTGAAGCTTCCCCTCCTCCTCCTCTCCTCATTGCCAGGGGTCCCTCCCCCCGTGTATCTGCTGACACTGTAGACTATGAGGAGAGTCTGTGGGAGGGAGCAGGGGGGCTCCCTTGGTGCTGCAGCTGCTTTCTCTCTCCTCCCTGCTCCCCGAAGCCTCCCCTCCTCCTCTCCTCATTGGCTCGCAGCCACACCACGTGATGCGTCGCCGCTTGGGATTACAATTCTCTTGCATCCCCTGGCGGCTGACGCGTCACAGCGTGTAGTGAGCCGTGCAGGGAGGAGGGACTGGGACCTGCTCGGGAGGGCACCATCACATGGTGAGTAGCGCGAGCCGCCGGACGCAGCGGGACCAAAGCCTTATGCTGTTGAAGCTCTGTGTGGATGTGTATTACTGCATGTTCCTTTTCCAGGAGGGGGAGTTGTGTTAAACAGAGAAGGGCCTGCCACACAGCAATGATGATTTATCAACTGCAATTCTTCTCCGAGTGGACACTGGGGCAATGTAACTTTAGTGCTGTAACATTGACACTTGCGCAAACATTCACTATTACAGATTATCACACCGTAATCCAGTGTTATCTGCCATTAGCTTGAATAGCAGTTAATGCAGGGTCACCGCGAGATAACCTATTTAGGAAGTTAGGGAATCTGCCCACTAGAGGGGCATTGTAACCACTTTGCATAAAGGGCCTGCAAGGCATTGCTTGAATTTATCAAGCATCACTTTATCAAGTTATAATAAATAAATAAATTACAGGTACATTTACAAATCAGACAGGTCATACTGAAAGCATCAGAAAATTCTCACAGCCATGCAAGGGGTCCGGAGAAGATCTGATTGTTAGATACAGATGGAGTATTTTTGATATACATGAAATATATATGTAGTAATGAAAAAGCCAAGTACAAGCATGGTAGTCCTCTAAAAACGATGATTGACATTGAAGTGGTCCTCTAGATGAAAACGATATGGACACATTTTCTCAATTTACCTGGATATGCTAAAGATGGGCCTGTTTTGCGGTCTTGCAGACTGGGGCTGGGAAACTCTGTAATAAAACACAGGCGTGTATCACTGGCACATGAATTGATCAATGATTGTATTGTCAGCTTCCACAGTTGTTGGCATGATTACTAAGCACTAGGTATCACTTACAAGGCATAGATGCTGCAGGAAAGAGGTTTGGCTCGTAAGTTAACAGAAAACAAAACATTTGAAATGAAAAGCCCTTGGTTCTTTCAAATCCTGCTGATAGCATCATCAAGTACATTTATGCTAACTGGAATCCACTTGGCAAAAATACATTTGTAATGGCATAAGCAACATAAACAAACATTAGAGATGCATTCTTTGACTTTCACACCGCATTGTGCGTAACATTGGATGCAATGTAACGGTAACCTACTGTACATGTTCTCAGCAAAAAATAAAGTGCCTCAGAGTAACTTCAAAAACTAAAAATTATGTTTGCATCCTATTTAAAAAAATAATAAAAATCAAATAATAAATATATATATATACACACAATATATATATATACACACACACACACACACACACACACACACACACACACACACACACACACACACACACACGCACACACGCACACACACACACACACACACACAATTTTACATAGAACATGACATGTCAATGCCTGTCTCTTGTTTATCTATAAATTCAGCAAAAAATAAAAACTGTTGATACACATATGAGGGCAGAGGTAATTTTCATATATACCAAGGTGGCTGAAGGTTTATCTTTCACCTTTTCTTTCTAAGCAACACCCACAATATTACTCCTCACTAGAAGGTGGTCTCTCTAATCTCCAGCTGTAGCAGGCTTACACATTTATATTGGACATCATGTATTAAAACGGAGTCATTGAATTAGAACCCCCCCCCCCCCCACGAAACACAAATTTCACCCACTTGTGTCCTTGAAGGCTATGAATATAGAGGTTACAGGTCACAGCTCCCTACCCACTCACCCACACAATGTCATTGTTATCACATCTCCTGTCATTTTACACAAACATCCAAGTAAAACAGAATGATCAAATAAAGGCGGTAAATGTAAACATGATAACACCCAAAGACCAGTGAATTCCTCATGTCTGCTTTTAGAAACGTACCATGTGCGGCCCAGAGCTCGTACTTGTATTGCTATTGTTCTGCATTAGCAAAACCGAATCACTAATTAAGCTTTTCAAAGTGTCAGTCACCAGCTGCTTTTCAGAGGAAAAGATGTGGGATGTCTTACTTTACATTGAATGAAAATACGCGTAACCAGCACTAACTTTGGATTTGGTTTTCATGAGTGAGTGATGAGAACTCAGATCTTTGAAAATGCCCTTTCGTGGAGGCCTTTAATTACAGGAGGCACTAGGGGGGCTGACACTACACATCAAAGTAATAAAGTGAGCGATTCAGTCTTCTCAAAACTTCAGTGAGAACTGGAGTATAATTTTACAGAGATAGAAATTGAACGACTCTAAAGTTACTACAAATGTAAACCAAAGTCAAATTCCTTTAGAAACCGTCTCTTGTTCCTAAAGTAAAAACACACCGCGGACAAACTTGTGAATAAATGGCTGTTATCATGATAAATACTGTATGTCAGTATTGCACAGCTGCTCCAACAACTGTGGCTGTGTTTCTGGTAGGAAGTTAGATTAAACTACCTGTATGCATAGTTGTTTAATTTGAGTTTATTATTAATGTATTGACATAAGGTTTTAACCAGATTTTTTTCATATATTTTTCCGACTATGTTTTTAAGTCTTAAAATTTTTTTAAAGGCTTTTTGTTAGAACCTCTTTGTACACACACAGACGTTTTTGATGGAAACACAACTTCTGGGTGTTTGCTTCCTTCTTTTTTTTCTTTCTTCTTCATGGTGCCCTTAATCACTAGAGGGCAGCACCACAATCTTAATATAGCAAATTGTGTTAACTTTTTACATGTAAACAAGACAATTTCATTCATCCATTAAGCTCGGCTTCATTGATAGTTATACACTTGAATGTAAACAATGCAGGAGAATGTATAGACTCTTTGCAACAGAAAGCCTTACATCTAGCTCAAACATTCAAAGATTCCCAGCCAACCTCATCATCATCAAATTAAAAATTACTGCTGATTGTAGAACACACAAAATTCCTGGATACATTCACAAAATTGAATTTGGTTAATCCTGAATATGCAGCGTCTTTGACCAAAAACACGCTTAGGATTTTGCAACTCACTCAAGTTCCTTCCCGACAGATGTATGGAATCAACATGCTGAGAATAGTCGTTGCATTGGAATTAGAAAATTAGGGCCTCAACTCTCCTTACATTCTACCCTCTGTATCGGTGGAGACAGAATTAGTGAAATGGTTTAGTCATTCCTGTGGGAGACAACAACATGTATTCCCCGTCTAAAAATATTGATTGAGTAGGACAGTGGCAGTAGCTAGGATACTTTTTAGTGACAGAGAAGTTAATGATTTAGCGATTAATTCAAGGAATGCATTGCCTAACATTTTGTAATTGTTTGCAGTGCAGACAGTGGCACATTTGACCTTGTCAAATTAGCAAAAAGCCTTACATTCTGTGGAAGCAGCTGCCTACTAAACGATGATATGTATATATTTAGATATATATATATATATATATATATATATATATATATATATATCTATATATATATATATATATATATATTTAGATATAGATATATACTGGCATACCCCGCTTTAAGGACACTCACTTTAAGTACACTCGGGAGTAAGTACATTTCGCTCAATAGGCAAACAGCAGCTCACGCATGCGCCTGTCAGCACGTCCTGAACAGCAATACTGGCTCCTTACCTGTACCGAAGCTGTGCACAAGCGGGGAGGCTATAGAGCCTGTTACACATGCGTTATTTACATCAGTTATGCACGTATATGACAATTGCAGTACAGTACGTGCATCACAAGTGGGAAAAAGGGAGTGCTTCACTTTAAGTACATTTTCACTTTACATACATGCTCCGGTCCCATTGTGTACGTTAATGCGGGGTATGCCTGTATATATATATATATATATATATATATAATTTATATTATACTTATGGGAAATGTAAAAAGGTGCAAATCAATTTTCTTTTGCATTGCTACTGGTGGAATGGTTTGTCATAGGAGAGAAATGACGACTGTAGAAGGAAAAGTTGACGTATAATATAATATGTGAATAAATGAATTTAACACCAACTACTCTTTTATCCCCATATAACCTCTGCCTAAATGTGACACTGTAAGCAAAATAAGGGGGGAAATCCTTTTTATAATACGTTGCATGTCAGGTCAGCTACACAATTACCGTTTTTGTTTGGATATCTGTCTCAAACAGTAATGAAGTTGCTCCATACTGTATGTCAGTAACAGAAGCAGAGCTAAAAAGAGTAGCAAGCCCTGTTGCAAGGATATTTTGGGGGGCCCTGCCCATCCACCCTTCGCTTCCACAATTTATAGAGCTACATCACAGGACCACCTGGAATTTGCCCTGAAAGGTGCATTGCACCTGCTGCACCAACGATTGTTGTGCAACTGGTCAGTCACTGTGTTCTTTATGATGTAACAACCATAGAAAATGTTCCCTTTTCATCTTGTTTTAGGTCTTCACAATTATCCTAAGTTCTATCATTTGAATAACAGAAAAAGGTCAGCCATAGTGCATTAATATGAAACATATTTATGCTCGGTAAAAAGGTAGCTGTAATATGTTCCAACATTCTCAGTAATTGCACAATCAAGGGTATTACATATTTTTCTGTGGAGTCATTATTTTCATAATATCTGCTAAAGACTTTCATATGAGAAGCCAAATAGTCTTATTCATCCTACATTAAATAAGCTCAGAAATAAAATAATAAGGAAAGCAACGCTTGGTTTCATTGGGCCCTGGATCTCTTGAACGAGGTCAGCCAGTTCGGGTTTTTAAAGTAGGACATATGAATTTAACCTGAACATCCTCAAGCTATTCTTATTAAAAGTAAAGCCTCTGACAGCTTAGGCTTTAAAAGTCAGTGGAGCAAGTGTGATGGCACCAAGGCTTACTTTTCTTTTTACAAACTCTGAGTACCTCTATGTTTTTGATTTACAAACTTATAGGTCCTCCTTAAAGTTAAGGGGATGTACTTGCTGGAGCATCATCAGTGTCTTTGTATACATTTCTATTTCTTATTGGAAACCCTTTTGAGAGACGGAAGGAGTGGCTGAGTGAGGGAAGTCACTGGCCCTTACTCTGTAAGGGATGATAAGTGGGGTGACCATTCGTCCCCGTTTTGCCGGGACAGTCCCGGTTTTTCGTGTGCTGTACCGGTTGCTTGACTGTCCCGGGAATGTCCCGTTTTTTTGTGTCGGCGGCGGTGCGCGCGGGGATGGGGGGGGCGGTGGTGCGCGGCGGCGGGGAGGAAGATGATGCAGAGCAGCCCAGCAAGTATTTTTTCTTACTGCCAGGGGTTGGGCTTCTGCAGAAACGTGCCGGGCCGCAGGGGATTGGATGGAGAATGCCGGGGGCGGGGCTTTAGAATGCCGGGCTGCAGGGGATTGGATGGAGTATGCTGGGGGGCGGGGCTTTGGCTCTCTCCGGCTTTCCCTTCCCCGGCACTCTGGCCCTCCCTCCCCCGGCACTCTGGCCCTCCCTCTGGCTCCTCGGAAACTTGGCTCTCTCCCTCACTCCCCCGGCTCTCTCCCTCACTCCCCCGGCTCCCCCCCTCGCTCCCCCGGCTCTCTCCCTCACTACCCCGGCTCTCTCCCTCACTACCCCGGCTCTTTCCCTCACTACCCCGGCTCCCCCCCTCGCTCCCCCGGCACCCCGGCTCTATCCTTCAATCCCCCGGCACCCCCCTTGCTCCCCCGGCTCTCGCCTTCAATCCCCCAGCACCCCCCCTCCCTCCCCCGGCAACCCCCTCCCTCCCCTGGCACCCCGGCTCCCTCCCTCCCCCCTCAGAGTCCGCTCACAGCCTGCCGCCTCCACTGAACCAGCAGCCACCGCCGTCGCACGTAGGCATATGGGGGGGGGAGAGGGAGATGCTGCAGGGGGGGAGAGAGGGAGATGCTGCGGGGGGGAGAGTGTGACAGTGTGTGTGTGAGTGTGACAGTGTGTGTGAGAGTGTGACAGTGTGTGTGAGCATGACAGTGCGAGTGTGACAGTGTGAGAGTGACAGTGTGTGTGAGTGTGTGAGAGTGACAGTGTGTGTGAGTGTGACAGTGTGTGAGTGTGTGAGAGTGTGAGAGTGTGTGTGTGAGAGTGTGAGAGTATGTGAGTGAGAGTGTGACAGTGTGTGAGTGTGACAGTGTGTGAGTGTGACAGTGTGACAGTGTGTGTGTGTGTGTGTGTGTGTGTGTGTGTGTTTGAGTGTGAGAGAGTGTGTGTGAGAGTGTGTGAGTGTGAGAGTGTGTGAGTGTGAGAGTGTGAGAGTGTGAGTGTGTGAGTGTGAGAGAGTGTGAGTGTAACAGTGTGTGTGTGTGTGAGAGTGTGAGAGTGTGTGTGTGTGTGTGTGTGTGTGTGTGTGTGTGTGTGTGTGAGAGTGTGACAGTGTGAGAGTGTGACAGTGTGAGAGTGTGAGAGTGTGTGTGTTTGTGTGTGTGTGTGTGTGTGTGTGTGTCAGTGTGTGTGTGAGAGTGACAGTGTGTGTGTGAGAGTGACAGTGTGTTTGTGAGAGTGACAGGGTGTGTGCGAGAGTGTGACGGTGTGTGCGAGAGTGTGACGGTGTGTGCGAGAGTGTGACGGTGTGTGCGAGAGTGTGACGGTGTGTGCGAGAGTGTGACGGTGTGTGCGAGAGTGTGACGGTGTGTGGGGGAATGAGTGTGGGAGAATGAGTGTCGGAGAGAGGGAGAGGAGGATTAGAGAGGGAGAGGAGAAAAGGGGGGCAGCCGCCGCAGGTAGGCATATGTGGGGGAGAGGAAGATGCTGCACGGGGAGAGAAGGAGATGCTGCGGGGGGGGAGAGATGGAAGTAGGGGGGGAGAGATGGAAATGAGGGGGGGGAGATGGAAGTGGGGGGGGGAAGAGATGGAAGTGGGGGAGAGAGGCTGCTTCTGCTGTAAATGCTGCTTGTGTGACAGTGTGTGTGACAGAGTGTGACAGAGTGTGAGTGTGACAGTGTGTGTGAGAGTGTGAGTGTGTGTGTGACAGTGTGACATTGTGAGTGTGACATTGTGAGTGTGACAGTGTGAGTGTGACAGTGTGTGTGTGAGTGTGAGAGAGAGAGTGTGAGAGAGAGTGTGAGAGTGTGTGAGAGAGAGTGTGAAAGAGAGTGTGAGAGTGTGAGAGAGTGTGAGTGTGTGAGAGAGTGTGACAGTGTGTGTGACAGTGTGTGTGTGAGAGAGTGTGACAATGTGTGTGTGTGAGAGATTGTGACAGTGTGTGTGACAGTGTGTGTGTGTGTGTGTGAGAGATTGTGACAGTGTGTGTGTATGAGAGAGTGTGACAGTATGTGTGAGAGTGACAGTGTGTGTGACGGTGTGTGCGAGAGTGTGACGGTGTGTGCGAGAGTGTGACGGTGTGTGGAAGAGTGAGTGTGGGAGAATGAGTGTGGGAGAATGAATGTGGGGGAGGGAGGGAGAAAGGGGGAGAGGAGAAAAGGGGGATGAGGGAGAGGAGAGAAGGGGGGGTGAGGGAGAGGAGAGAAGGGGGGGCGAGGGAGAGGAGAGAAGGGGGGGGGGTGAGAGAGAGGAGAGAAGGGAGAAAGAAGGGGGGGGAGATCGATTGATCCTTGGGGGGGAGGTGATGTGAGATGTAGGGGGGGTGATGTGAGATGCAGGGGGGGGTGATGTGAGATGTAGGGGGGGGGATGATTAAACCAAAATCATTACAAAATATATACACATTGTTAATTCAAAAGTATGAGTTAATTATTATTTATTACCCCCACTTCTTTACACGTCTATTTTGTGATTTACCCGTTGAACATGTCATCCAGATAGGGGTTCCCCAAAATGTAACAAAATACTTAAAAGGTTCCTCCAAACAAAAAAGGTTGGGAATCACACCTCTATACACACAAACACACACTGCAACCCCCACCTCTATACACACAAACACCCACTGCAGGGCCTACCTCTGTACACACAAACACACACTGCAGCCAGTGTTGCCACCTTCTATTGAAGGTTAACGCGGAGATAACGTTTTTTTTAGATCTTTTTATTATATATTTATCTTGCCTTTGGCTGTATCCTCCCCTCCAAATTCCGCCAACATGGCTGTGCGGCGTCACGTAATGCACATTGCCATATCAACAAGCTCCGTGACGTCACGCGGCATCAAGTTGACATGACAACTGGATGCATTATGGTGACGAGGCATCACGTGATGCCACATTGTCATGGCAACATGTCACCGCCTGACGTAAGTTTCTTGTTGTCATGGGGGGGGGGGGGGGCGCGTGACGTGATGTATAATGTTTTAAAGTGTCCCGGAATTTCATTTTGAAAATCTGGTCACCCTAATGATGAGCGCAGATGATGTGCTATCGCAGGAAAAGTCAGTTAAAGTCGATGCGGCTTTTCATGCGATAACAAGTAACCTGTGCTTAGCACACCTTACAGAATAAGGGCCACTGACTGATAACGACAGTTTGAATTAGGGGAGTCTGGTTCAATTCCCGGTTTCAGCTCCTTGTGACCTTGGACAAGTCACTTTATCTCCCTGAGCCTCTGACACCAAAACATAGATCAGGGGTGCGAAAAGGTCCTGCACTGCGCTCACCAATGCTTGATGACCTCCTCGGTTGCGCCCCCCCTTACCTCCAATGAAGCGTCAAATGATGCTGCGTGGTCATGTAACATCATGGACCCGCGGCGTCATTTGATGTCACGTCTCCATGGTAACAGGCGTCAATTGACGCGCGTTGCCATTGAGACGCGTGGAATGAAGCCGTAAGTAAATTTACAGAGGTCTCGCGCTCTCATCACGGGGTCTCTGTAAATGCCGTGCCCCCCAATAAAGTCAGGGGGCATGTCCCCAAGTTTGCGTACCACTGACAGATTGTAAGCTCATGTGGGCAGGCAATCATGTCGGCAAAAAAAATTCTACATAAAGCACTGTGTACACTTTTAGTTCTATACAAGAAAAAATATTATTTATTATTATAGTCTTTTGTATGAAAAGTCTGTGTTGGATCTGAAACATTGCATGCACTCTCCACTATTCCTAATTAAATGGAAATTACTGCAAAAAAGACTGTTTAAGTAGAGCTCTACTTTGTACTTTTATTTGGGGGGGGGGGGCGGGGTAGTTACACAATAGGGGTTATTTATCAAAGTTTCTTGACTGCAAAACTGGGGTGGCACAAAAATGACAAAATCTAAAATGAAAAACCTATTGGAAAGGAATGGGATTTTGTTTTGTTCCTTGTATAAATCTGTTCCTAATTGCGTCAGTTTTGAAGCCAGGGGACAAAACTCCTACTAATCTTGATGAAAGGAAACAACCTCTGCTTTATAAACTGCCCACAACATAAAAAAACAAGCAAATATACTCGTAAAATAAGCATTCGAGCTTAAAATCAGGGGGGAAAAAAAGTGTACTACAGACTGTAGCTTTAAAGACAACCAGCATATACAAACCTCATGCAGTATTTGTTCACCAAACTCAATTTAGTCCCATAAATATTTTTCTTACATATTTATGCATTTACGAGGATTCATAAAATTGTGCGTTCTCTTTGAAAACTCAACCAGTCGCCACATCTGGGGCTGATTAGAGAACATAAGAGACTGTGTCAACTTGTTTTTCCCCTTTCTTTTAACATTATTTCTTCACTGTCTGTGCCATTACTCTCTGCCTCTTCCCCTCTATATTATCCTTTCCGCCGACAAGGCAAATTATAGGTGCAGCTACACATTAGAGTACTATAAAACTAGTGCCGGTCGCGAAGCTCAGTATGTATATCATGCAGACAACCACGAGCACAGATGTACGCGACTGCCGTTAAACATCGCAGTATCCCTGTCATCAAGTGCAATAAAAGGCCCGAAACTAGCCGAACGTGCAGCCCTAGAGGGAAAATGGAGGGAAAAAAATGGGATTTTCTGTCTTAATCTGTTTAAATCTAGCAGTTGGGGATTAGTCAGATTAAAGTCGGGACTTCAGGGCCATTAGGTATGCTAAATGGTGTTTGACATTTTATTGGGTTAAACCGCGGTAATCACTGGGAAAACAGGCAGCATTATGATCAGATTGAATTATCACAACTGGGGGTTTTTTTTTTCCCCTACACAACCGGCGCTTTAATTGTACATTATCACAGCATGTGAATATCAATTATCCAGACCGCCACAAAAACAAAATCTTGTATGGTTTGCAGGAAATAAAACATAATACCCGTCAGACAAAACTAAGGTTATTTGTGAACATGGGAAATAAAACCCACGAAAACATATTCCATTTCAAATCATCAAGTGTATCGCAGAAACAATGATGATATAATGCAATCAAATGTTTGCAAACACCGCAGACTTTGGGGAAGTTTATTATCTGCAATGTTAAGTGTATTGACATGACAAACACACTGTTCAAAGGTGAGTACAGGAAACATTCTGATTATAGGTTTCTGCAATGAACAAGAATATCATTAATTATATCTGCATGTGTATTTGTTTTTACTTGGATGAAATGCCATTGGGATTGACGTGTTGTTTTTAATTTCGGTTTGGTGTTCCAGCGATGGTTTTTTTTGACAGCATATTGTTTCTTACATTAGTTTTTTTTAACATGTTTATTAGAAAACAGTGTCACAGTACATATTGTCATTGAAATGAAAATATTGTGTGTAAAGTCAAAAACATTGTTTTCTGTATCAGTATGCAGCGTCAAAAGTATGCACAAAGAAGTACATTGCATTACAACAATGATAAATAATTCACTGTACTAGATGTTGTTGTTTGTATGTTTACCCTTCATATTGAGTTTATTCTTGTTTGTAAGAGCACTGATGTTGATAATCTGTATTCTGTATTGAAGATTTTTTCTTTAAAAACACACAGATACCCAACAAGCTCTGAGAAACCCCAAACATTGCGCCACACACACACACACACACACACACACACACACACACACACACACACACACACACACACACACACACACACACACACACACACGTGTGAAAAGGACACAAAGTTTGTGTGCTCTTTAGTTTGCTTCCTGCGCTTATTCTTTGCTTCATAGTCGTGTTTCTGGGGCTTTCACTTCATAGTACGTTCTTGACAAATCCAATTGGAAAGGTTAAGCAATATCCCGTATGCTTAATTAATAATGAATCTGAGAAATGGTAGCATCTGGTATTAAAGGGTTTTGTTTGTTTTGTTAACCCCCTTGGGGCCTGGTGATGTACAGATAGACATGCACCTTCTGTGTACGATTTAAATATGATCGTTTCACAAAGGGGTTAAAATCCAAATTAGAATGATGCAGCAGTTGTATCACTCTTAGTCCGATACTTGGATCTTATTAATGTCAAACTCCATTAAAATATATTTTGATTTGGAGAAAAAAAAAAGTGCTTTTCAGATCACAATACATTGAGTTTTGTAGTGTAGGAAATGTTTACATGTATCACATTTGCCATCCAGAATAAGCATTACAAGGAAATGATATCACCCAAAAGGGTTTTCTTTAATTATTCGAGAAACTATGGTGATCGGAGTGCTCACAAGAGTATTTTAGAACAACGTGCACATCTCAATGTTTAGTTATCGAGGGCCTACAAGTGGTCATTAGTGAAAGTCTAGTAGGGTGATTAATTTATTATTATTAACTTATTGCCAATGTAAACAAAGGGGAAATCAGTTGCATTCGTTATGTATACTTTAAATTGTTGTACCAGACAGGGGGATCGTTTTGAAATCTCTAAGCCAGGGGTGTCAAACTCAGTCCTCCAGGGCCACCAACAGGTTGGGTTCTATGGATGTCCATGCTTCAGCACAGGTGACTCAATCAGTGGCACAGTCAAAGACTGATGGAGCCACCTGTGCGGAAGCAGAGATATCCATAAAATCTGGCCCGCAGGTGGCCCTTGAGGACTGAGCTTGACACTCCTGCTCTAACCAGTTTCAGCACCCCTCGGTTCTTGTATGAAAATTGCAATTTACTGTGTGAAAAAAAATAAAGAGAACGGAAATTACGAAAGTTGTGAATGATGCTGCAGTTAATTTTTAGCATTGCACAGAAATCGGTTATTAATCGGTTTTCTGAGATAGCGATTTTTTACTTTGGCCTCAAAGTCTTCTATACAATATAGTGAAGATGAACCTTTATAGTGTCAGGGCTCCAGTGGCTCTAGGAGCAAACACATGATGCGACCAGGCCCCAGATGCTGGAATACGAAAGTGGAGGGAGATCCATTTCCATTTGATTATTCTGGCTGCTTCGTCAGTGTGGTCAGCCAGATCTGGCTCTAAAATGCAAGCAAGCGCCAATGCCGTAACAGGTACATCATTAGGGCACTCGAAAGGTTGAATAGGCCCTAACTTTTATTCAATGTGAATGTGCGTTAATGCATATATAACCGTGCTTTGTTAAACTTCTCATTACATTGAACAGGGTGATCCCATGCCTTAAAAACAAGTTGATGTTATTTCTATTTTAACAATTGTACAATGTGTACCATAGAACAGGGGTGCGCAAACTTGGCGTCATGCGCTCCCTTTTCCCCCACTCCCCTCTGGCGCGCCTGTTGCCATGGAAACGCGTCATTGGAACCAATGTAAGTTAAGAAGTTACAGAGACCTCACTCGATCCCCGGCATTTATTTTAAATGCCTTCTGGGAAGCGCAGGGCCTCTGTATCAGCCACGCCCCCCACCCAGAAAATCTAGCACCCCCACCTTGCGCACCCCTGCCATAGACTCCCTGTTCTATGCTTTTTATCTTGATGTGGTGAATACTCTATCATTTCATTATTGTGGGTTGGTGATGTTGATTTATGACAACCTTGTGCACTCTGTAGTCACTGATACTACTATGACAGCTGTTTCACATCTGGAATCATACATATATTGTAACTTTTTAGTGAATCAACAAATGGTCCTTATGTTCCCAACTAGAATTATGTTTCTAAAGGAGATTGACCCTAATACGTCTTATTTTTTTCTAAAGAGAACAATATTGTTCAATTGTCCTATAAACATACTGCAGTCCATCATAGAAGGAATCTAGAAAACCAGCTGGGTTTCTCTCCATCTGTAAAAGTACACACTATACGTCTGGGGTGGAGTAAATGGAAATTTGAACCTTGCTTATGCAAGAAAGCAATTTCTCAACCATTACATAATGATGTATAAGCTAATGCAGCCTAACGCAAGGTCATCTCTTGTAACACTAAACTTTCACTCACCATCTAAAGTGTCCACAGCCGTGCAACAGCCGCAAAATACACAACTGCCATCAAACATGCACAATCAAAACATATCATTTTGTATGTCAACATTGTAGTATCGTGTAGCTATTTCTTATAGTAGCATTTAAAAACAAAATCCCTTTACTAATAAGAGCATTGTAGCCCGATAGCCTCCTACAGAATTCCCATTAAAGGGGGGCAGGAGGGATATGTTTTAAATATCATATTTTCACCCCTAAGCCAAAGGGACAATGCATTGCAATGAGTTTCTGATGTTTCTGGCAGCAAAAAAGTGAAATACATGAGTACACTTTTTTTGTGTCAACACGCTGACTTAGAATGGGTATGCTAAATAGGGTTTAACTTTTTTAGTGCTAGACAAAACAATGCTGCAGCAGTATAGGTGAAACAATGATATTCTGAGCATTCACAAAAGGAATTATGGAGTCCCAGACAAGGTTTTGTATTCTTGAGATTAAAAAAATATATATATATTTTTTTCTCTCGGGGTCCCTAGATTACCATTTCAAAAGGGAGCTAGATCACAACCAGGGAATTACAGACCTGTAAGCCCGACTTCAATAGTGGGGAAGCTAATTAAGTAATACCTAATGGAAAACAAAATTATTAGTATTAGTCAGCATGGATTTATGAAGGATAGATCATGTCAAACTAACCTTATTTGTTTCTTTGAGGAGGTAAGTAGGAATTTAGACCAGGGTAATGCAGTTGATGTGGTCTACTTGATTTTGCAAAGGCTTTTGATACGGTTCCACACAAGAGGTTGTGTACAAAATAAAGCAAATTGGACTCAGTACAAATATATGCACCTGGACTGAAAACTGGTTGAAGGACAGACAACAGAGGGTTCTCAAAAATAGAACTTTTTCAGGTTTGGCTAAAATTGTGAGTGGAGTACCTTAGGGATCGGTACTAGGACCCCTGATTTTTCACTTGTTTATTACTGACCTCAAGGTTGGCATAGAGAGCAAAGTCTCCATCTTTGCTGATGACACTAAATTGTGTAAGGTAGTAGAATCAGAGCAGGATGTAATTTCTCTCCAGAAGGACTTGTAGAGACTGAAAACTTGGACAGGTAAATGGCATATGAGGTTTAATACAGATAAATGTAAGGTTATGCCTCTGGGAAACAAGAATAATCAGGCGACGTACAAATTAAATGGGGATAAATTAGGGAAATCCAGGATAGAGAAGGATTAAGAAGTGCTTGTAGATAGCAGTCTTAGCAATAGTGCCCAAAGTCATGCAGTAGCTGCAAAAGCAAACAAGACCTTATCTTCCATTAAACGGGCAATGGATGGAAGGGAAGGAAACATAATTATGCCCCTTTATAAAGCGTTGGTAAGACCACACCTTGAGTATGGAGTACAATTTTGGGCACCACTCCTTAGAAAATACATTATGGAACTAGAGAGAGTGCAGAGAAGAGCCACCAAATTAATAAAGGGGATGGACAATGTAACTTATGAGGAGAGGCTAGCTAAATTAGATTTATTTAGATTAGAAAAGAGGGGATATGATAACTCTAAGCAAATATATCCAGGGACAGTACAAGGAGCTTTCAAAAGAACTATTCATCCCAAGGGCAGTACAAAGGACTCGTGGGCAACCCTCAAGTTTGGAGGAAAGGAGATTTCACCAGTAACAAAGGAAAGGGTTCTTTACAGTAATGGCAGTTAAAATGTGGAATTCATTACCCATGGAGACTGTGATGGCAGATACAATAGATTTGTTCAAAATAGGTTGAATATCTTTTTAGAAAGGGAAGGTATACAGGGATATACCAAATAAGTAAACATGGGAAGGATGTTGATCCAGGGATTAATCCAATTGCCAATTCTTGGAGACAGGAAGGAATTTATTTTCCCCCTTATGAGATATCATTGGATGATATTTCACTGGGGTTTTTGGTTTGCCTTCCTCTGGATCAATATACAGTAAGTACGGATATAGGATAAAGTATCTGTCATCTAAATTTAGCATAGGTTGAACTTGATGGACGCATGTCTTTTTTCAACCTTGATTGGCACTTTTAAAATATTTTCTACTAACTGTGCTCTAAGCATATACCGCTGAATGAATCTGCATAGCACTTCCGGACTTCAAGCAATGAAGATGTAAAATTCTACAATCTGGTGACATTGAACAGGGAAAGCGAAGTTGGTCATTGCTGGTTAGATGAAACCAATGTAAATGTTCTCTGTTCTATTTTGCTTTCAAATGCTCTCTTCTCAGTGATAATAAACAATCGAGTTGATGTGGAAATGGCATATCGAAACAATTTATTTTTATTATTATTATTATTATTTTTGTAGTAAAAGATAGAAATGTGTGAAAATTGTTAACTAAACCTTAAAGTAAAATATATATTGCACCCAGAACATTTAAAAGACGTCATTTTTTTATATTATCAAAACAGATGTATAATACCTAAATGTATAATATGCTTACGGAACCTGTGTTTTTGTTTTGTTTACATCTCTTCTTTTTTTTTCTACTTGCAAGCAACATATTAAAAATTTTGTGAATTTTGATACAAGCAAAAATCAAATGTCTAACACTAACTTTTGCTAAAACTGAATACAAATTTGTAATGATCCTTTTATACATTAAGTCAGATTGAAAATAGATTGAATATTGAAAATATGACTGCATGTCATCGTGAGATTGTAATCCAATCCTTATTTTTTAACTTTAATCCCAGCGCAGTCTGTATCCGTCAATGTGCAAGTCCATGGAAATTGGATATGTTTGGAATGAGGACTGGACTACAATTTTATGATGACGTAGTGAAGTTTGCAATGCTGTCAATTCAAATGGTATTTTTGGAATTCTTTTCATGTGAGTAAAACACTTGAAATGAAAGGATAATACTTATAATCATTCCAAGAGGTTTCCGGTTATATGATTCTATAAGGGTGTTTTTTTTTTTTTTTACTGTTGATCACTTTTAGGAACATCTATTAAAAGAATCACCTACACAAAAGCTTTATGGCCTTTCAACTCTCCAAGCTGCAAAGGGTTAAAGTAAATACTTCCCTTGCTTGATTTTATGTAACGTTTATTTCCATTCACTTGTACCAGGGAATAACCCGCGTGTGATTCCTACTATCTGGAGACCCTTTTTTTTCGTGTGATATTCCACTTCATTCCACTCTGGAAGCAAAAAATAGCCACTGTAATGTCCTAGCACCAACAAGTCAATGAATGAGAAGAACATTGCAATGCTTAGTGGTGTCTCGGTTAGTAATTTGCAGCTATTTTAGTCGTCCAGGTGAAGTGGGAGTTGAGCTCTTCAACTGGGGATATCTCCCAGTAGTGAAACCAGCATGGTCTTCTCAAGGAACCCTGGTTCAGAGAAGAGTTAAAAGGAATTAAAATAAATACATATTATAGATCTACATAAAGGTTTATTTTTTTATAGCATTTCAAACCTAGAGTAAATCAAAAATCATAATCAGTAAATGAAAGATGTCACACTTTCTTCCTGTATTTGTAAATGTTCCTGTGGTAGCCAAAGACTGAGATAAGTGCCTTGCCATTATGACTGTGGTTCGGAAATGCTAAGGGATACCAGGAAAACAAGTAAAACAAAGATTTCTGTAATGGGCATTCATGATGGAAATAGTACATAAAGTGACACTTGTCACATATTGCAAATGACAAACAAATTTATAAATACTCACGGCTTGTCTGAGAAACAGCGTCATATGGAGTAGGAAAGTGCAGTAATGTCTGAGCTATGTCACTCCGTGAAGTAAATCAATAGGATCTTTTCTAAAGACTAATGGAGCACTAAAGCGTCTTATATCTCATGGTACCTCTCCCAGTCTGTAGGTGAATGGACTCACGACCCCTATCTTCTCATTTGACTTTGTGCCTTAACTAGCTCCAAACCAAAGAAGTAAATGTACTTATTTACGTTTACCTGAAAAGTACTACAATATGAATGGAGGTATAGATATAGATATAGGCACTGTGTGCTCATATGCATGTCATTTCCCAGAATCCCTTGCTGCAGTGGAAGCACTGTGTGCAGGGTAGCAGACCTGTCTAAGACATGCAAATGAGCTTACTGTAATATTGACACACACACACACACATATATATACACATATTTACACATACACACACGCATAAATATATACATACAAACGAGACACATACTGAGGAAAGAAAGACAACATCAGGGAAATAACAAAACACTCCATTAGTTATTCATTCTTTTTTCGGTAGTAGTAAATGTAACGTAATTATACGATTAAACTTAAAATCTAATATTTCTCAAGATCATTAAAAACCAGCGGAGCATCATCGTACTTGACCATGTTTTTCTGCTTCATCCTGGTTGTCTATATTTGGAATTAATCATTCTTATCCCACTGTACTCTGTCAGACCTGGGGAAACTGATAACTCATCAAAATAAAAATGTGTCCTTTGATGCAACTTAATTCTATTAGATCAGCACTTGTGCACCTTTAGAAATACTGTATATCCAGCAGATTTGTGGAGGTACAAATTCCATCACTGCCATTTTTAGGGCATATATGGGTAGTTTAATGACCCGAAGCCAGGTTTCATGGTGATTTATATATGGTTACCTTTGGGATTTTTTCACTGGGCACTATTTACCGTACACTGTACGGCATGTTTCAAACAAACTACAACCTATTGATTTTAGTGTTACTTAGAATATACTTACTTCGTTATAAACATACTTACTCTTGTAGAAACAAAACAGTTACTGTACTTGTATTTTATCCTCTCATCCTTGTTAGCTATATCTGCCCCATAAAAAAAAAAGTTGCTGTTCTGCCAAGGTTAACTATACAGTCTTGTTAGGCTTCTATAGATTTCATTATTGGCTCATAAAAAAAAAAAAAATCAATAAAGTCATAGCAAACAAATATATAAAAAATGATTCTTTGTTTATTTTTTAGGATGCTGGAAAATAGAAAATCAATAGGTAGCCATAAAAAAACTGGTGTGCTTTCAGTCGAGCAGTAATAGATGTTCAAGCTCATACAATTCTGTCTTTGCAGAAACAGAAGATCTGGATTTCTGCTGTAGAATCGAAACACATTACAGCCCCTTTTGCATCACTCATCTGACATTCTATTTCCCTTATGCAGTTTCTTAATAAAGTTTATGTACTGTACATACTTTGAATTAATTAGACTGGAAATAAGAAATAATTAGAAAATATTAAAGTAGCAATCCCTTGCAACTTTTTTTCCCCCCGAATTACCACAGTTTAGTTTGATGGACCTTCAGCTCTCAACAAATTAGTACAGTATTTCAATGTGTTGGTATATAGATACACACACACACACACACACACACACACACACACACACACACACACACACACACACACACACACACACACACACACACACACACACACACACACACACACACACACTATATACAGTTAAGATAAACATGGGCAATGTTTTGGACCTACAGTACATGATCCATATTCGATAAAAAAAAAATGATATATTGCCCTGTTCACTTATGTAACCATGTATTACTTGTCATCATATCTCTATGCCAGGACATAATTGAAAATGAGAGGTAACTCTCAATGTATTACTTCTTGGTAAAACATTTTATAAATAATTTCAAAACACAAAAGATACAAATATTGAGCTCCTGGAGGGGCTAGACAAAGGACCCTTTTTATATTTTGTGTTTTATATGGAATAAAGGTATAATTTTTTTTTATCAAATATTGTGTGTGCTTCCAGATGTTTTATATCATTCTGGGCTGGAAAGGTGATCCTGGGTCTGACTGTCATGTGCACCACAATAAGCAAAATATTTTGCCATTTGTGTGCCCCAGACTGTTCGTGTGTGTACCCTGGATTTTTATGGGAATCCAGACGTCATGCAGGGGTATTTAATGAGGAGGGACTATTCTAGAAGGTTAGGCTCCAGGAGGACATGAAGAGAGGACCCTCGGGGAGCCATGTTTATAAACTAATAGTATAGAACAGTCCCCCCTGTTTATTATGTTGTAGACAGTGCCGTTAAGTTAGGATCCCTGAAAGGAATGGAATCAATAATAAAAATGAATATGGCACATCATAGAGTTCTACAGAAAAGAGGACTCCCGGGCTCCAGCGGATCAGCTCTAACCGCGGATGGGCGCTAATATTCCTCAGCAGTCTGTGTAAAAGTGGCAGTTCCCAAACAGGCACTAGTTATCGGGTCCAGTAAGAAAGACCAGCCAAGATTCCCGCAGGGGCCCAGAGTTATCAGATTAATTCAAAGGATGTCTCTGAAGCAGCAAGGGGGGCCGGGTCACACATTTAAAAATCAGAGCAACCAAGTCAAAGTACCTTCATTGAAGTGTTAGCAGTGAGCACTGATGCAAGAACTGTATTCATGTGTCTGTTATAAAATAGAGTACACTGTTATTAATGTGTATGAGCGGTCCATGTCCATTGAGGACATGAATAAATAATTGTTGTACTACAAAAGTTTCTAGCACCCATTATTCTACAACCTTGCTACCTCATCACCCAGCCGCCTGAATTAAGCCCGTGAATCAAGGTAACCCAATGGTCATCACATATAAAAATAAAGTTAAACAACATAGTGCAATAATGGTCACCTACACAGCAACAGAAAGCCGTAAAGTATGCTCCCATGGCCATATTGTTTTCCCAGATAAGTATTCTTGTTAAGGAGAGTTAAAAGTTAATTTCTCAGGAAATTGGTATTCTCAGAGCTGACAAGGTATCCCAGAGCAGATAATTGAATTTACCACTTTAAAATATTCAAGAAGACTTCCATTTGATTTTGTAGCTACTTATAAAAGCACTTTAGAGGTCATTTATCAAAGTCTCCTGGCTGAAAAACTTGGGGGAAACTGGGCCAAAAATATTGCATCCATTTAACCAAAGAAGAAAATTGGTTTCACTAGTAATGTTTTTCCTTGATAAATAATAAATAGACCCTTTCCTATCCGTCTGGTACTCTTTGCACCAGTTGTTGTTTCTTTAGTGTAATTTGTATCAGAAGTGTGAAGAGAACTTACTTGACACACATAGAAATAGTCTCTCTTTAAATCTTGTTAATAATAATACATGTATATATTTGTCTAATTAATACATTTAAAAAAATGCAACATTTGTCGCACCTGGAAGAGGAGGGAATATTAAATAACTGCCAGGCCAGCATAGTATTGAAGTATTAATCACATTCAGAAGTCCAGGCAAGAGCTCCATTTTAACTTCTCGGATACATGACATTTCACATGGCTATATCTCCTGGAAAAAAAATAGCACTGAGTTGAATGTTTTTTTATAAAACAATGCTGGAAATGGCTAAAAGAGATCAAATCAAAGCAAAATCAAAACTAAAAATAAAAACATTACAATAATGGAGTCTGTGGTCTGCTGGATTATTACAATCTGAAATCAATAGTCTTGATCTAGTACAGGACCTACAGCTCAACCCCGTTATAACGCAACCCGTTACAACGCGAATCCGCTTATAACGCGATCCGTTACCACGCGAATCCGCTTATAACGCGATGCAAGCGTGGCTCCTAATTTTCGTATTTATGAATACTTTACAACATGATTATTGGTATCTTAAATACTTTATAGTATAATGCATACAATTGTACATTATTTCTAAAGCGATCCGCTTATAAGACGATGTGATTCTTTGGACCCAAAACACAGCATTATAAGGAGGTTGAGCTGTATTTAGTTTTGCTCCAGAAATGTCTGGCATGTATGTTTTAACTTTACAGCTCTACACCTTGCTAATAGTCCAATGTACCATTAACCCTCACAGATTTAAAAAAAATTGAAAGTTCCAAAACTCAGCAGTGTCATATGTAAGAGGATACTATTACATAATTATAAAGTAGCAATGAAACCTGAATACATTTTTTTTTTTAAATACATATTAATTAGGGGCGCCTGAGCTCAAGGTCTACAACGTCATCGGTTGCCGCTTCCTATTGGTCAAGCAGTGGTGACCATATTGGATCTGCCATGAAGGACACTGACGGCTAACATCTTGGTAACCGGGGACTGAGATGAATGCAGCACAGTTTAAGTCCACCCTTCCATCCCCTGGTTCAAATGATGTTAAAAAAAATTTTTTATAATATCTAATTTTCGTTTTGGGATTCTGCTTTAAATATATTAGGCCTTGGTTGAGAAAGAACTTGATTTATGATCAGGATTCCCAATGTTCTCAGGTAACCAGTGATTTGGGGAATAGGTGCATACGGAGAGAGTACTTGCTTTGAACGTATCGTTTTGTTTGGATAATGTTTGCTCTGCACACAATGACATTCTGCTCTAGTTCTTGTCGACACATCAAATATATTTTCCAAAACGACAAACATCAGCTGTCACTATGTTGCAGAGAAAAATAGTATAGTGGCTCAGCAGAAGGTTGCATACGTCTAGCAATTTGAATAAACTTTCTGCGGTTCAGCTTAAAACAAATAAATAAAATAAAAAATTCACAGATATGAATCAAAAGGCAGGACAAACCTTATAAGAAAGTCGACATTTCCTAGCACGTTTGTGTTGTGCATACTGTAGCTCCTGAGTCCCCAACAATAAAATAAGACTTCAATCTGTTTCCATGCCCATCTCTTCACTCAGCTCAGCTGTCTTTAGATCTGGTCTGATAGCCTTGAAGTCTTTCCTACAGCAATATTTATCTACTCAAAAATCACTCTGGCATTCCATTATGGGCACCTGCTGTTGATAATTATAGGTCTGTCTCATAACCACTTCCTCTGTTTTATGTCAAGGCAACATTCAATCCACTTTATTACAAACAAGTACCACCGAGAGGAATATTGCACAACTCCTTATAATGATAATTATGCAGAAGAAGTTAGTTTTGTGTGTGACTAAACTTTTAAGGGAAATATGTTTTACTACTTCCCATTTGTTGCCTCTGGCAACCTAATTTATTACATATTTAAATGACCCTACTAAAGGCTTTTTCCGAGTATTGACTGTGCACTAATGGTTACTGCTGATGTGATAAATAGAGTCTGCAATATTAGAGAGTGGTGTATTTTGCAGTTGGATTATTCTATTCAAAAGTAAAATTATATGGTTACTTTCACAAAAGATGTAAAGCCATCAGACAGTGGGGAGTGCTTTGCAGTACTAAAATGGAGCCAACCAAGAGCTCTATTTAGCAAAGGCAAAATGTATCAGAATTTTGTCGGAAGCCGTGCTGAAATATACTGTAACTGTGCCAGGCAGCATCTCTTTATTAATCTTAGTTGCGCCATTTACAGGTGTCTGCGTCGATCTGTGCTGAAATGAGAGATTTATGTAGCAAGTGGCGGGTGTTAGGGTGAGATATAACTGCATTTGGCGTAGGTCTACGAATTAAGAAGGGTGCACTCTGCACTTTCTGCATTGGTTTTCTCTATCACTTCTCAAAGTGGCATACAGTATGTATTTTTTTGTTTGCAGACTACCGAAGCAGGATGTGCCAAATTCTACAAAAGTAGAAATACGCCTTAAAAATATATATTGCGTTTCAAACGGAGCATTTGTTGTACGCAGATGCATTAGCCCAGACCACTTTCTTGATGCTTAAACAATATCTTCCTTACATTCTAGTCTTAAATAGAACAGGCACACATAAAGTGTAAATTGTTAATGAATTCAGAGCTGTATTTCAGTCACTTTTATAGGGAGATGTTTAGTTTGCTTCCAAGCGCAATGTCTATTTCAGGTTAAAATGACGGATATTTCTTGCTGAAAATGCAAAAAACGTACTATGTGTTTTTTTACGTAGCTGAAATCATTACATAATATGATGATCCATTCATTACACGGTTGGGTTGTCAGTGTCAGGTGACATTAGTTCTAACGGAATACATTTTGTATTTTCTCTTTAACACACTGCTTACTTTTACCAGTAAAGTTCTCCTTAAAAGTCACCCTTTATTGTACATTTTATGACTAAATATGACTAAATATATATCCTAACACTGTACAACTTAGTGTAAAATGTGTTTTTTTTTTGTTTTTTTAGAGATTTGTTGACAAAATGTCAGAAAGACATTAGCCTTCTGGTCCCACAAGCTCACCACCTATATATCATATATTTCCAATGTCCAATAAAAAATATTATGTAACCTATAAACAATAAAAATGTAAGATACATTGGGGACTTCTTTTTCAACATGTACCTTTGAGTTATTCTGTGCTGTATATCCTGTGTTTTCAGTCACATTGTAACTAAAAAGACAAATGGCCAACAAATGCTGTTAAATGAAATATAAAGCTATATTGATTTTGGTTGCTGAAATTGATACGGACTATAAATCTATATACAGTAGTTCTTACTATTGACATTGAAATAACTTCCATGGTCGTTTACAAGTATCATGAAATAAGGAACTTGTTTTTGGAACAGTGCTACAAATACTGGGTGATCTCTCTGCGCCTATGGGAAAGTGTTGCCAAGAACATGAAATTATGACCTGAAGAATACTACAATTTAGGCAGAGTTTATATAAGCATGTGATTGGCTAAACTAGGGGTGCGCAAACTTTGAAGCTCCCCCAGTGCTCGCGCCCCCCTTACCTTTTTGCCGGTGTAAAATGATGCTGTGGGGTCATTTGATGTCATATCACATGACCCAGTGGTATCATATGACGATGCGTTGCCATGATGACGGGCATCAAATGATGCTGCGGGGTCATGTGATGCCGCGTTGCCATTCACACCAAGCCTCTGAATCCCGTTAAGTGAAGTTACAGAGGCCTCGCGCAGTCCCTAGGCATTTCATTGAAAAGCCTTGGGGAAGAGCGTGGGGCCTCTGTAACCGCCGCCCCCCCCCCCCCCCCCTCCAAAAAAATATTTTGCACGCCCCCAGTTTGCGCACCTTGGGCTAAACTACAAAAATGGCTGTCAGCATTAAGGCGCATATTTACTAGACAGCGCTATTCCATAAGATACCTTCCTCACCAGAGGACACCATATGTCCCGTCAAAATGCCATTACTTACTGTAGGCATTTGCCAGCTTCCTCTTTCCACTGTCACATAGGCAGAGCTGTAAGTCGAACTCACACCTACTGACATTTTTAAAATACTAAAGCCATTACTTATAACGGAGTCGGTCAAATTCGAGGAATCACACATTAACAATGTGTTTATTAACAAACATCGATCAAATAGGTCAGAGGATTTGGGCATTACAGTTTCCTAACAAATAGCCTCATAGTTCTCATGAACCCAATACTGGCCAGCTTAAACCAGAACCAGCGACAGTTAACACAGCATTTATTTTGATATTACATACCAATGAAATGTGGACAAAGTGTACAAACGCGTAAGGGAACAAACACAGGCACGCTGCCACTAATAATGAAGCCGTGTGCTCATAACAATGCAGCAATAGCGGTTTTGTGGACTGCCGCTATGTGAGCAAACCCCACCTTGATATCCACCTAGAAAACTTTCTTTAGTCATGTTTTATTTTAACTATCCCAAATATTAGTGCATAGAGCACATTGAAATAAAATAGCAGAGATGAAAAGAACAGTTCCTGAGAATGAACACACAAGAGAGGGTGGGTCTCCAGATGCTCTCACATAGATAAGAGTGCAGACAAAGTCTGAAATGAGAGAGAAAAAGATAAAGATAGTCATTTAAAAAGATAATTGAAAAACCACCCACTGTCCTTACTCACATAACCAAATTCCAGTAACCAGAATGGTTCATCTTTCACATGGCTAGCCCCACCACAGGGAAGCTCACCAGGACATAGCAGCACTGGAATTGCCTAAGGTCAAGGGAACCAAAAGGCTGAATAGAGGACGGGAAAATATTAATCCTGCACTGCAGGAGGGGTCTGTGTGAAGGCATTCCTTACATTTATGAAAATGTTATCAACTCACTCTCTTTTTGAAATTCGACTTCATTATCCTTCTACAACACATGTATTTTTTTTTCCTGTAGTCATATGCAACAAGACTTACTGCAGCTTGTGACATTTGATATCATATGTTTTGGACAAGACACATGTGGAACACGTTAATATGGGCCTGTTCTTTATTTCCAAGTTAATGAAGTGCCCTTAGATGTCAAATTAAAGCTGCTTAAAAGCATTTTGAAATATGTCCAGCTCCTATAAATACTGAATTTGAAATGCTAATGAACAAATGTACAAGTTACACGAGCATAATATTCTACTAAAATGTACGAAAATTGCTTAAAGTGGCAGTAACTTGTAGCTGAACAGCAAAACAACATTTTGTAAATATTTAATTGGGCAATTGTCTTCCTTGAATACATATATTTATCAGTTTCTTGAGAAATTCAGCGCAAATCCCTTTTGGGGGGGGGGGGGTACTGATTGGAGTTCTGTTTTCTATACATTTATCAAATCCTGTCTGATAAATGCCCTTCCTGCCATGAAAGGCAAGAGAGGGCATGAGAGGAGGGCTTTGACTGTGAAAACTCCTGTTTATCACATAGTGATATCACAAAAAAGACTAGCCAGAGGGGGGGTGGGGGGAAATCAACATCACATTTCTCAGCTCAACATTTAAAAAAAATTATTGTGTCATACTCCTTAAACGTGTCACTACAATTAGAATACTTTGGTCCAGTGATGACTGTCAATTTAAGGCCTGTCCGTATAAACTTGGGGCCCACTCAAATTATATTTTGTTCTTATATTGCTATGCAGAGGCTAGGTTAAAATGCTGAAATATGTTTGCGAGCTATATTAAACATTTCCGTTTCAGGCTACAGTTATTAAAAATGACCATATAAAATTAAAAGCCTGTTTTTTCCACAAAACATTCTTTACAATTACATTTTTTAGGGTTGGAAAAAAAAATAGCTAAAATGCAACTCTTTCATTACATGCCACAAACATATTTTTTAGACCTCATCAAAAACCATCCATTATTTTCTGCCCATTTGGAACAGGAAAAAAAAGGAAAAAAAAACACATTTTAATTAAAGCAGCAATCCCAGAGATTCTATATATAAATATATATATATATATATATATATATATATATATATATATATATATATTGTATTTTGTATTTAAATCTTATGTAAACTGAGTCGGTGCTTTCTATTGGTGACCACACAGCCATTGTTGTAGTCCACCACCATATTTGTAGGGTTTTTGTGTGTCAAAACCAGCAAAAAAAAAAAAAACTACAAATATATCTTTGGAAGCGGAGGATGTCCGGATGTTGGCGGATCACCGATGAGCCCCAGTTCAGATAAGATTGAAAAAAAAGAAAGGTGCCAGTTTTGCCATTTTCTTAGCAGTACATCAGCCTTGCTTAAAAAAAAAGGGATGTCAAGATTGGTTTAGGTTATATGGAGTAAAAAAGGAGGGGTTACTTGACACAAATAGCAATTGTGCAAAGGGCAATCAGAAGGGTGAAGAGGAACTAGATGAGTAGCTCTGTGATGACATAGAAACTAAGACTTTCACGTATAAGTTACTGTGACATTGTATGAAGCATTACAGAGTAAACCTTCCAAAGGATCTACAAAAACCTACCATTGAGCTATTCAACTTCTGACATGATATCTTCTCATAATCTCCAGCAGAGCCAGCCAATATCTGCAACCACACACTCTCAAACTGCCAGACAATCAACGGCATATTTTCTTAACCTCCTACAAGAAACATGTTGATTCAAGCCATGATTACAATGCTAATCAGATGCTCCAGATCTTTCAATAAAACCCCAAATAATGATCTGCCAAAGAAGGATAAATAAAGGCATACCACTTTCATACACTGTTCTGGAAATATAAGCAAACTATATGAATATTGTTGCGCCAAGTTAACAAAATATATGTATCCAGGTCATACAGGACACTTAAGACATTTTTTTACACTTGCTCCAACTGGTAGAGGGACCCACTAATGGGCTGATAATAGGGGAGAGGGTGGGAGGGTAATAGTAATACTTCACAGCAGTAGCATATCTGACATTGCTGATGAATTATACCTCTTTTCCCATATTCGCTTACTAAACATCCTTTTACAAAGTCTGCACAATAGTGATGCACAACATGTAATCTATATTCAAAAGCAGCAAAAATGTGTAATAAAATAGCTGAGTATAGTATTTTGTCATAAGGTGGGATTGTATTTTATGGAGTAATACTATTATTTAATGTTCAGCTGTTCCTGCATTTTCTAGTGTTTTGTCTTTTTTTTAGAGACTTTTCTGATTTATAAATTTAATCTGATTTTGCACGTTGGCCATAAAGAGAAACAAAACCATTTCTGCATCTCTTAATGACAGAGTAAGAACATTGTACATTATTTTTCAAAAACCTTTTTATATGTTTACTCAGTTTTAGTTTTGATCTACTAAATCATACTTAGCTGCTATCTCTCAAATGACTATGTTCAAATTAACAGACATTCAAACCCACCAAAGATGCCTATTAGACTGATTTAATTATGTGCTGGTGGCTAAATAGTTTTATGCATCAGAAACAGTTACGCAAGACTGAGTAAAACCTTTTAAGTGGGATCAGACAGAAACCTGCCCAATGCTGTGATCATTACTGGACTAGTAAATGGCATGAAACAATATTTGACAAAAACAGGGCACCTTCATGTCATCCATATAATTTTCAATCCATGAAACTAGGGGTTAATAAAAAATGTACAGGTCTTCGTCAAACATAGATTGGTAATTGAAAAGGACCCCACTGCATCAATTAGAGACCCCTCTAAGTAAGGATACAAAAAGTCACTCAGCCATTCTCTCTATGTTTCCTAGATTCAAATAATAACATCTAAATCACATTGCTGGTGCGGCTGCATGTGCATTTCGGGGTTGCCTACCTAACAGACAAAGTCTACATTTAATGGGGAACTTCAGACTATAATTAATGTAATAGTGTGGTACCCACAGTGGCACATTTGCATCTATTTAGTAGTATACATAGCTGTACTTTGCCATGAGACCTTGAAAGTATGGAACGCGACAATGGAGCTCACACAGTGTACAGTACAAGTTTGACAAACAAGTCTCACTATTGAAAAAGGAGAATGTAAAAAAAGATATCATGTTTTATTATTGTTATTTATTTATTTTTAGAATCCAGCAAGGTCAACAGTTCTTTAAGTGTCAATATTGCAGGGCAATCAATGTGACAAAACACTTCACATGTATCAGGAAGGAGCCCTCATATTTAAAGAGGCAATCCAAGCAACTTAATGTATATTTTATATGTGTATGTACAGTTGTGTGAAAAAGAAAGTACACCCTCTTTGAATTCTATGGTTTTACATATCAGGACATAATAACAATCATCTGTTCCTTAGCAGGTCTTAAAATTAGGTAAATACAACCTCAGATGAACAACAACACATGACATATTACACCGTGTCATGATTTATTTAACAAAAATAAAGTCAAAATGGAGAAGCTATGTGTGAAAAACTAAGTATACCTTATGATTCAATAGCTTGTAGAACCACCTTTAGCAGCAATAACTTGAAGTAATCATTTTCTGTATGACTTTATCAGTCTCTCATATCCTCTACAGATATATATATATATATATATATATATATATATATATATATATATATATATATATTCACACACTCTATATACATACAGCCTTTCCTGATCTTTATTGAAAACTCATTACCTAAGCTGCCAATCAATTAGTTCTCCCGTGATCCGATCAGCAAAATCCAGATTCCCGGGGTTCACTAAATGGCTGCCTTTCAGTTTCAATCAATCCTTCAGTCAGTGTAACTCAGCAGCTACAATGTATTCTTGTATTACTAATGTAACAGTATCTATTGTTACAGTTTACAGATCAAACTGCTGGGAACATTGGCAACAAATAATCACAAACAGGAAAGCGTTACAAAGATCTTGCACTGCTGGGGAGATGGGCTAAAACCTGCTATAGAAAGCAAAAGATGCCGATTATACTAAAACTCATTGAAATGGCATTACAATTGTTGAATAATAATAATAAAAATTGCAGTAAGTATTATCTAATAATACAGATCTGATTTATAAAAACAAATAGAAAACACATGTAGGATATTGCTTGGATTGCTCCTTAAAATGTACATAATTTTTCAAAGTTTTCTCATTCTAATGCTTGTCAAGAGATGGACAGGCCCCGCCTATTTTCTTCTGTCACCTCGCTACCAGGAGCTTTCCTACTGCAGGATAGAATGAAACACAGTGCCAGTATAGATAATGTCTTTATCAATCCCTGCCAATAACTCTGTATTGGATCACACAATTCTATTTTACAGGCAGTCTTTGCATCCCTGCTTTCTGGCATCCAATTCATGTGAAATTACACAAAAGAGGAAATCCACATCTTAGGCTTTAGTGGTGGTCAAATAATTTCCATGGAATAAAACCCTTAATGATTAATGAACAATTGAGTGTAACATAAAATATTGCTGGTGGATACATGGAAACACATCTAATTGACTCTGACATCATCTGTAATTGTGAGCACTCTGAACATGCTACTGAAAACGAATCTATTTTTTTTATTTCAGATTCCAGTATACTCAGGTCTTCAATTTATGGTTTAATTCATAATAAAGAAAGCAATGAAAGTGTAACTTTATGTTGTTTACAAACCATAGCCCATTAAGTACCAAGCTCCAATATTTGCTTTGCTTACTTCATCATAAGTACTACAGCTTAAAAAAATGACATAAGTCTCCCTCTCTCCATTATGTTAAAAAATCTAGTATACATTTAGATGACATAGCATCAGCTGCTGTTTAAACTGGGCTTAGCTAATGGACTTTTAATGTCAGCAGGGTTATGTGCAGTTACTGGCTATTAGCAAGAATGGTCCCTTTCTATAAAAATCTCCTTTCCTCAAGTGTGTTATTTGAACATTCTTTCTCCTGATTTAGTGCCCGTCATTGAATGCAAAACAAATCCAAGGTCGCTGGATTCTGCTGTTATCTTAAGAACGGACTTATTGAGCTTTGCAAACCTCACCCCATTCTTCTGCTAACTTCAATTGCTAGGGATTTTGTAAAAATAAAGAGAAAATATTACCTTCCCACTAATAGTTCAGAAAACAAAAACCTGCAGCCTGCCATACTATATTCACTCAATCGATTCATTCAGTTTTTAGATTTCATACATGTTCTCCCCCACTGGAAACTGAATAAAAGGTATTTTTTTTTTTATTCCATATTTTTCTATATTCACTTCTGGGCTTAATATACAGCATTGATTTGCAATGGAATCATATCCCCCACGTTCTCTTACACACAGGCAGCGTAGAATATTGTCAACAGATAAAGTATCCTAATGTGCAGGATACAATGTCAGGGTGTAGCATTAAATGTGAAACTGAATTCTTTCTAAATAATGCATTCTACTCCAGTGCATTAACCTATTAGGTTTCTGGTTTCAATGTGGTTTCCATTTCAAATGTAAAAATATATATTTTTTTCTTTTAATTAATGGGAAACTTTATGCACCAAGAAAAGCAACACCAAAATATATATATATATATATATATATATATATATAATACTAATGGATATGGACACAAGCACTAAAAAACACAAACAAAAGATAAAATCCCACAAACAAATATATGGGCATGCTAAAATGTCATCTATCATGTGTAGCTTAGAATAACAGCGTGAAAACTGAGTGCACAAAATATTTAACTATTGACACCAAAGATTATACCACACCACAACTTTTAGCATATGGAAATGTTTTTACATGGTTAAACTGCCAAAAGTGGTTAAGGTTTATTTCCTCTAGGTCACCCTCTCCACAGGAGAACACTGAACAGTTAGTGAATGAGACAGAACCCATATTACATTCAAAAGGATCTTTGTGTACGCAAACAGAACACTCAAAAAACATTCATAGCCTGTTAGAGTCAAATTCTCCTGTCACTTTTATGCAAGCAAGGAAAGTGCAGAATGCAGCTCCCTTTTAGACACCAAAGTATAAAGACTTTATACAGTGCATTCCTTATTTTAATAATGTTATTTCTCTTATATTTATGTCTTGAATGGTATAACCTGATATTTTTTTTTAATCTGAATCTATTTTCTTACAGTACTACAATACTTCAAAATGATTGCAGAATAATATTCCAGATAAAAGTTGTGGGCCTACAGTATTTGTAGCCAATTATGTTAAGATTTAAGATACTGTAGAAAGAGGGGTCTGAGCCTTGGGGTATCACCTAGTTCACCACGTTTTAAAGAATTCTTTGATGGAGCTTTCTGGGGGAGGTTTTAATACAATCCATATACCCAAAGCGTACTCGTGAATTAAAAAAAATAAACATGGAAAGATTAGGTCACATGCATGGGCTACACGGTTACATTTTACATGGCACCATGATGATTATGTACAAAATATAAATGCAGCTGGACCATGGAGAGTAAAGAAGACTGCTAGCTACACTATTTGCATTGTATAGAGATGTGTACCTTTAAGTAATGCATGGATGCCTTCAAGCTAGAACTGGTGACCTTGCACTGCAGGTCAGCTGATCAGAAACTCAATCCACATTTGGTCAGAAAAAATCAGTAGATTTTAAGTGGTTTCAAGTCACCAAGAAAGCCCGAGGGTTGTTCGATCCCACGAAAACTTCCCCAGCCTTCTGCCATCATGAAATGTACTTCCCAAGTGTAAGAACAGATTCTCAATGTGTTCCAAGCACCTGTGGCACCGAGTGGGTTAAACATTGTAAGTCTATAAACTGGAGAAAATAGAGTTAGGTTACAAGTGGAAAGAAGGACCCAACAAAATAAGTGTCCCTAATAAGATAGTAAAGTAAAAGTCTACATTATTGCATACAACTTCCTACTTCTAGGTAACGCATCACCTAACTCCATTCTTATTCAGTTAAATAACAAATCAGAGCATCACTGTGCTCTAGAACCCTAGGACATATCTTTTAGATTATCTTACTTAAGATAATATGGTTTATGTAAAAACAGCTAATTCTTCACTTACAATTTTCAACTTTAGTATTTTTTCCTTTTAAATATATGGGAAACAGGGTTAGATAATATTCCTCTCAAAAACCCAGGGCTCTTGCAGTTCTGACAGATGCATAATGCAAAAAATGGTGCTAGGTTATATGGTTTTGTTATATACCCCATTTATAAAAGGAAAGTAAATGGTGGCACTCCTTGGTTTTCCGAGTTAATAACATGATAAGGCATCAAGAATATTACAGTGTTTTTTGATCACATTAAGGGATCATCATAGTGAAAATGTTTAAACCCTTTAACACATATTTTTCACTTTGAGCACCCAGGAGTGCTACTACTTATTATTACATTATGCGCTGGAAGATGCACTCATTTGATTATGTTAATAACCACTCTAGTGCTGGAGGGTCCTGTCCCCTCTGTGCATTCACATCCTGGGAGACACCTTTTGGAACTTAAAAGCCAGAATAGTGCTGAAGTTTGCTTAATTTTTACATTACTAAAAAGGCATAAATAGTTTTTTTGTGTACCTCTACTATTAGTACTAAAAAGTCACTATCTGCATTTTGCACCAACAGCATGAACATTGACATCCAACAGTATGTACAGTATGTCTTTATTTATATAGCGCCATTAATGTACATAGCGCTTCACAGCAGTAATACATGTGGTAATCAAATAAATAACAGATAATATAAATAACAGGTCATGGGAATAAGTGCTTTAGACATTAAGGAAGAGGAGTCCCTGCCCCGAGGAGCTTACAGTCTAATTGGTAGGTAGGGAGAACGTACAGAGACAGTAGGAGGGTTAAAATTAAACCAATTATTTTAAAGCAATTCTAGGGAGAAGAGTCACCATACTAAATAACATAGTGAACGATTTAGGGTAGATTAGGCTGTTGAAATGGAATAATCATCTCACAATCAACTTGTATCCTTTAAGGAGGCAATTCAAGCGATGCATTTAAAAAAAAATTAAAATATATATATATATATATATATAGGATTGATACAGGGGGTCTCCGGAGCAGAACCTCATTCATTTCAGCGGGTACCACCTACTTCCCAAGATACTAACCTCCGTAGGGGGTGCCGGTAAAAACGCTGGGTGGTCTAGATGGGGTTCTTGTAATGGCGGCTTCAAAGTTCCTGCATCCTGCGAGCCAATAGGAAGCCCTGATGTCATCCCTTGCAGCTTCCTATAGACCAACGTGATGAGGACCTTTAAAACAGCACCAATATACCAGCAGCCCCTACAGAGGAAAGTTTCTCAGGAAGCAGGAGGTCCCAAGAGCTGAAATTAATGGGGTTCAGCTCCAGAGATCCCTGCTTTTTAAAAAAAAAAAAAAGACACACAAAAAAACCTGTGCTTGGACTGCTCCTTTAATCTACTCTTGTTTGCAAAAGCATAAAGAACCTTACTAACAACTACCTCATAAAAATGATGAAATTACATAGATATGCACATCAGCACATACAGTAGCTGATACATCTTCTCGCATGTACCAGAGTTAATTACATGATACGGTGAAGAAGAATTCATGATGTATTACCATTTATTTATACTGCACCATAATATTTCTCACCACTGTACAATGGGGTGTGAATAGGGGCGAATTATTACATTTAAAATATAATTACATTTAATTTATCAATGTAATCAAGCTTCTTACGTGAACAACAGAGAGAGAAACGGCACACCGTTGAAGCATTATAAACAATGGAGCAGTGTAAAAGCAGACCTTGATTTCTATCTCTTCGCCCTTTTATTCTTGGATTGCTTCCCAGTGGATTGCAGTTAACCTCATTCCATGAAGCCAAGTTATTTTCTTGATTCAGTAAGCTTTCCAACACAAACATGTATGCTGGTGCTTTCATAATATGAAGCACACATTATATACGATTGAAATCCATTACAGGTACTTCTTGAATCACCGAAACAGGCTCCCTGGAATGCAAGTCTTTTCTTTTGCTGAAATGTTGAGTGAGCTTCTGGAGTTCCCTTTACATTGTTAGATGTACTGATTGGATAAGGGAAATATTGTCAGCTGTTAACAAAATTCTCACATACTTTTCAAGGTTAGGACCATACAGTATTTACCAAAGGGAGCTAAGTTTTAATGCACCTTTATGAACGATTCATTTCAATGAACCATATGCTTTCTGATGCTTAGTACCATTTAGCAAATGTTTAAAAGTGTTATTAAAGTAGTAGATCTGGCTTTCCACTTTACTGACAATTACTATTATTTTAACAAAGCACGTTTAACTCAAAGTAGATGTTGGGTTAATCAAATGTGAGTTTGAGCTCTCCCATTTGCTGATCAAGAAGAAGACATGCCTTGGTGTAAAGCTAATCCTATTTTTTTCTATGATCTGGGTTCTGGAAAGGAACAGGCTAGGGTTTAGAGCAGGGGTGGCAACTCCAATCCTCAAGAGCTACAAACAGGCCAGGTTTTCAGGCACTCCCTGCTTCAGCACAACGGGCTCAATCGGTGGCTCAGTTAGAATGACCTGTGCTGAAGCAGGGATATCCTGAAAACAGACCTGTTGGTGGCCCATGAGGACTGGAGTTGGTCACCCCTGGCTTAGAGCAGTCCTTTGACTGGTTTGTCTAGAAATGTGGTGCCATCTCTGTTGTTTAGGTATGGTCACTGTTTAATAAAATATTCTTCCTGAATCATAAATATAATTGGTAGAAACACAAGATACAGGTTAATAATTTGCCATCACTACTTGCTCTATTCAAGTATTAATTTTGTAACCAAAAAGTAATAATACCCTGTGAATACAACCAGTTTAAAATGTCACCAACATTAGAAGCATAAAACTAGCTAATTCATTTATTTGACCTTGTATTAAAGGGTCAGTCCATCTTCAGATCCGATACTCAGAAGTCTGCTAAACCTGGCCTATTAACGTGATATTACCTAACATCCGTTAGTTTTCCTCAGGATGGGTGTCCTCAAAGCTAAATATATGCAAAAACAACGGTTGTTGGTGATCTCATTAGCATAAGCTTAACGGCAAGTTAAGTTAGCGCTGCCTCGTGTTAGCCTTAAATACCATAGCGTTAAGCCTGTCTTACCCAAAGGTGGCTTTATTTATATAAGGTTCCTAAACAGGTGTTTACAGGGCCGCCGACAGAATTCCTGGGGTGCAGGACTAGAGCTTTGCGTAGCCCCCCCAACGTGTCGTGCCACCCCCCCGCCATGTCGGCCACCTTGTGAGCCCTCCCCTTTTACACCTGTATTTCTCTTCCTCTCTGTCCATCACTCTTCCCCACTTACTCTCCCCCCTGCCTCTCTTACACACCCTCTCTCCTCCCCCCCCCCTCTGCTAATACACAATTACACTTTTCCTCACACTCATTTCTCCCTCCTTCCCTGGCCACAAACAATTCCCCCCAATTACACATAATTCCCCTCCCACATAACCCCGCCACCAATGCACTAATGCAGACACCATACACCCTTCCAGATTCAGACACTATATCACCAAAAAATGGCGGCGATTCCCCTTGCGCAGAGCTGAGGTCCCAGTGCGCATGCGCAGGGCAAGCAGGTTGCCCAGCATGCTGCCTGTGGGCCTGCTCCCCCCCCGCTCCCAACGTGGGACAGAGGGGAAGCACAGTTATGAGCCCGCGCGCCCCAATTGAGCTTCCGTCACGCGCGCCAAGATTCCCCCACGCATGCCTCCTGCCCCGGGCAGCAGCCGCGGAATTAGCCCACCAGTCTCGCCCAAACCAGAAGTTGGCAGCGGGACGCAGAAGTTGGGCCCAACTTCCAGCACAGGCTGACCGGGTCCCCCCCTGTCACCGGTCCTGGGACACTTGTCCCGGCTCTCCCCGCGTAGGCGGCCATTGGTGTTTGGTTAGACTGGACAGAAAAAAACCTGATAGATATCAATACGATAATTAAATCCTACCACACACTTATACAGACCCTGTAAGACCTATTTCAGGGCCTGGATGGGAATAACACCACCGTTTGCTAAGTTACATAACGCTAAATCCATGCGTTAACTATAACAGAGCTCTGTGGATAGGAGTTGTTACAGGGAATACCTCTTTTGTATAATATTAAAGATCTCCGTTAACACTTAACAATACGTTAACTGCAGTTAACGTATCGATAAACATTTAATGAACACCTAAAGATCTGCCCCTAAATATGCCAAATGTAGCTTACTGACACCTTAATTTTTTTATGTATATATATATATGTGGGTGTGAGTGTGTTGTGCACAGCATTACCTGGAAGAAGGTCCCTCTCAGAGGACCGAACCATCAGTTGCGGTGCCGGCATGCTTTAATACATCATTATTGGATTACAACGTGCAGTGTGCTGTCTCTTTTTACCAGTGTTAAACCTGGTATATTGGTTCTATTGGATATCCATGGGATAAGCATCAGTCTTTAGGACATGGATGGTGTGTGCAATATGCATGTATGTATGTATGTATGTATGTATGTATGTATGTATGTATGTATGTATGTATATATACACGCACACGAAGTCGCCGGTACACTCGCGACAAAACGCGTAAGGGCGCTATCTACAAGCACCAGGTGTTTAGCTCATTAACCAATTGCTGGACTGGAAGGGAACTGTGGTGCTGCAGAACGAAAGGAGCGTGAGCTGTTTTAGCCGGGGGGGGGGGGCGCTGAAGTGGGCGCACATCACTACGGATTCACCCGGCAGCACAGAGAGAGATATACACGCTGCACCCACGAGACTACTGTTCCTGACTAACAGCATGACCATTGGTGTTCTTGTTCGATGCGCATGTCCTAGCTCATTGCTGTGAGTTTGTTTATTTTAGCACGTGATTAATAAACCTGTACTATTATACACTATGGAGCCCGCACTGTCCCCTTTTGTTATATATATATATTTATTATTTATTATTCAATACCTTCAGCTTTGGGTAGGCTTGGTCTTCTTTTCATACTGTTTCTGGAAATCGCACACACACACACACACACACACACACACACACACACACACACACACACACACACACACACACACACACACACACACACACACACACACACACACACACACACACACACACACACACACACACACACACACACACACACACACACATACACACACATACACATTTCACTTGTAAACAAATGCTTTGGGACATTTTACAGTCTTTATCTAATGTTTTAAGTGATGAAACTGTTTACTAACCCTCAATTTCACAAATGTATTGTTTTGTTCTTTGCTTGTAAAGGTACTATAATTAGAGAGCCATCTTTAAATCAAACAGATAAACATAGTTTGCCAGTACGAATACATTCAGCCGCCCCTGAAGAAAAAGGAAAAAATACACTTGTGACAGGATTAAGTAAAACGGTTATTTGGGTGATTGAATATTTCCACAGAAGCCAATTATACTGATAACTTATTTAAAAATAAATAAATATTATGTCCTGCTACACTGCACTGCCATTTTAATTTTGTTGTGAAAAACACAGAACTCTTGGGATTTACACAATAATACAACATACACTTGGATCTGGAATAATCTTCTGAAAGATAAATATTTGCTGCAACACGGTTGATAACGTTCTAGGGCTGATCCCTGCGGAATTCAGGCAGGAAACAATTTTAATACACCGAATGTTGAATACTTGCCACCGTTTTGAGTCAGGTTAGATGCACAAATCTTTCAACTACAAAGATAACTTTTAAAGCAATGAATCACAAGCATTTTGGGCTCTAGCTCTGCTTGATATTGTTGTCAGCAGGTTTCAACACATGACAATAAGGAGTGCCATCAATGGCCCTCTGAGATTGATGAGCGAGATGGAATACATTGAGGGTATCTGATTTTTGGGAGCACATTTGGCTTTTAAATTATTTGTCAAAATTTGAAACCGGATCACTACACACTGTTGACTCAAAGCTTTTTCACAGTTGTTATTCTCAGTATAGAAGGATCCTTTCTCTGCTGCGTGCTTCGGGGGATGGTGGGAAAAGAGTCAAGCCACATTCTTAAAAAATGCATTTATCATTTACATATCCAATGCACGTTTGTAGCATAATATATTATTACTTTATCAAGCATTACAAAGCAACACTTTCTATTTCCACTTTTTATTGAGGATACAATTAATTTAAACGTAATGAGATGTCACAGATACTGCATAGTGCATTTAGTAGTGAAACAGTGAGTGAAATTACCTTGTACTAGTCCGTGTCAACCTTTGAGGTGCACCTTCTTGCTCAGTAGATTTAATGATACAATCCATTTAGACTGAATAATAGTAAATGTCCAGTTACATAATCTAGTATCATGTATAGTAATTAATGGGAGCAGTTTATTATTTGCTATGTCTCTTGTGCCAAATTATTATTGAAGTACAATCAGGGCCCCGGGGACTAGAATTTTGACTGCCCCCCCCCTCTCCCCCGTGACAGCAGCCACTCCTTTACCCCCCATCTTCACACCTGTATTTCTCTCCCCCTTTGTCCCTCCTCCTTCCCCCGCTCTTCCTCATTCACTCTCAGATCCGCCGCTATCACTCAATTACCCCCTCACACTCAATCCCACATCCCACACTCATTTCCCCCTGCTCCCCTAGCCACACACAATTCCCCACCAAAACCCATAAAATTCCCCCCACACAATAATTACCCACCAGAGATACCACTACCCCCCAAATACCGACACCACTTCCCACCCCAAATAAAGACACCGCTCACACACCCCCAGATACAATTACCACTACCCTCCAGATACAATGACTATCCCCCAGATACATTTACCACCACCCCTAGATACAATTACCCTCCCCAGACACTTAACCCCTTCCCAGATGCAATTACCACCACACCCCCCAGATACAACAATTACCACTTACCTCTGATTTCAGCCACCGAATCTCTCCAGCTGCTGCCTACCTCTCTCTCCCACTGGTGCGCACCAAAAGCTGGGCCTGATTTCCAGGCTCGCACAGGTTGGAGTGCAAGGCCTGGTGTGGGAAGAGGCAGGCAGCAGCTGGGAAGAGCCAGGGGTCCGGCAGCAGCATCCAGAGAGCCCGGCAGGCAGATGGATGCAGAAATTGGGTCTGACCTCTGGCCGGGCCCAACTTACAGCACGGGCCAGGACCACAGCAGCCTCTAAACCCAGAACACTTTTCCCAGCTCTCCCCCCTGTCGGCAGCCCTGAGTGCAATTCTCCCAATACATTAACATAAAATATTCTGAGATGACTAGGAGTAAGTTCCACTAGATAAATACATGCATTAAATCACAGATAGAGCAACCTTTCTTTTTTTAGTCCTTAACACTAAAGTAGGTCTGTACAATAACAGTACTAAGTTAGTTATAGAGTTGTTATAGTGTAGATGGATAAGAGCGCTGGTAGTTGCTGGGGTAGGACGGGAAGAAACTAATACATTCTATAAATTAATCTTTCAAAAACGGTGATATGACAAAAGATGACATATATATTCAACATCAGTATGGTTTAGATTAGAACCAAAGAACTTCAGCTATTTTAAAAGACATTTTGGTAGTATACTACAATTGTTTTTAACATTTGTTATAAGCAACATAAAAGGCACATCTACAAGGCACATTAGACACAGCAGTTAAAAGATTTGACTTGGTTCATATGATAGCCTAAGTTGAATGCTGGATAAATGAACTAAGGGCATAAATGCACAATCATTTATATAAGGGATATGAGTTACCAGCACACTGTTAAATATAAGTTAGGGTTTCAGATTAGATTTTTAAGCCATTAATGACAGTCTGAGAGGGTTATGTATCAAACTCTAAAAATGACAAATGCAGATGCACACAGTTATTTCTCTTGTGTCATCAGTTTTCTACACAATAACCACATCAAAATATTTGGATAATATGTCCTTTGTTTGGTGCAAAAGTGAAAAAAACAAAAAGATTTAACGTGTGTTCCCTAACTAACAATACCCATCATGCAGTACAGCAGAACGTGACAACAACTATATTGGTTCAAATGGTAAACCAATGTCTTTGTTAGCCTTTAAAAAGGTGCAATCCATGTTCCTAGATACATTATAAAATAAAACGCATTTGTAGTTCCATTCAAACGTTTTATCCCACGTCTACATTTTTTTTAATTGTTTTTGCTGGCGTGATCCTCAGAAAACTAAATGTACTTTTTGGTGTTTTTATACACACTACTTAGAGGAAGGAACAGAGGGCACAGCGGATTCTGCAAATTCAAACTCATTTATTGAGCCAACACAACGTTTCGACCGTGGAGGTCTTTTTCAAGTGACAATGCCATTGGCACTTGAAAAAGACCTCCACGGTCGAAACGTTGTGTTGGCTCAATAAATGAGTTTGAATTTGCAGAATCCGCTGTGCCCTCTGTTCCTTCCTCTATGTACTCAGGACTGACTGCAGGCTTTCGTTCTAACATTGGAGCACCGGTAATTGTATCATTTTTCTCTTTTTAAGGTGTGCAGCACTCCTCTCTATTATCTGGACTTTATACACACTACTGCCATGTATACAAATCAAATAATGTTTATATTTTCCACTGATTCATTTTATTTCGCAGGGTTTAAAACTAATAATAACGTATGTAACAGTGTTTACCCCACCCGGTGGGAGATTTGGCCATTGCTACGTATGTGGTGCTTGATACCGACTGGTAACAGGAGGGCTGAGCTGTCCGCCGATGGTAGTGGGGACTCAGGACTAGGCTTCTGGGGTTCATTCCCTACATATTCTTTAGCAGTGTAGTGCCTCCATCTGCCATAGGCTCCAGGGAACTGGAGATCTCCCATGGTAGAACCGATTACCTTCCCCCCAGTAAGATCACACACCAGGCCGGAGGTATAATAACAGGAACGGGGTATTGTCTCTCTCTATGCAGCACAGCACACGGCAGGGTTCTGCCCAATACATCAACTGCCAGCTACTCACTGAAGGATGGTCCCTGGACCTTCACTATGGGCTAAGGGCACCCACAGCAGTCCCAGCTCTTCCCTGCCCCTCTAGCAGAGGTATGGTACATACTCTCCCCCGGAGGGAAGAGGACCAGAGTAGGCCCAACAGTCAGGCTCTTGGTGGTGTGACTAAATAGAATGAGAAGAAAAATAAAGCGCACACTTCCTGGTGCAATTACGTTTTTTACTTAATAAATGAGACAAACAGATAGTGATAATGCACTCACAAACATCCAGTAAAATAAGCAGTAAGTAATAGTCCACAGATCCGTGCTGGAGATGTGCCGAGCTGTACTCATGTGGGGATACTACGCCTATTGCTACAGCATGTCCGCTGCTTGCTTGCGCCCTTCCGATAACACGAGTCTCCTTCCTCCTCTTGTGACACCTCCGTAGTGCATCACCACGTGATCTCTGCCGTACGGCGTCGCAGCAACACAGCTATTTCAGGGATGATCTCACCACATCTCAGCTCTGCAGTACCGTGACTGTTGAGTACTGAACGCTGTGAGGGAGAAAGGCAGGGAGCGGGCTGACTTGGTTGGTCCAGGCTGTGGTGAGATCATCCCTGAAATTGCCGAGTTGCTGCGACGCCATACAGCGGAGGTCACGTGGTGACACACTAGGGAGGCGTCACAAGAGGCTGAAGGAGACTCCTGTTACCGGAAGGGCGGAAGCAAGCAGCGGACATGCTGTAGCAACAGGCGTAGTATCCCCAAATGAGTACAGCTCGGCACATCTCAAGCACGGATCTGTGGACTACTACTTACTGCTTATTTTACTGGATGTTTGTGAGTGCATTATCACTATCTGTTTGTCTCATTTATTAAGTAAGAAACGTCATTGCACCAGGAAGTGTGCGCTTGCTTTTTCTTCTCATCCTATTTAGTTTCACTGAAGTGCTGGGTTAGCACTTCCAACTGAGTAAGCAGCACCTTGGAACTTTATCTTTTGGACTGTTTCTGGGCTGCAATTGTTCACGATTGGACTCTAAGGTTATATTTAAACCTCTCTGGGGCTAATTTAGGGACATGTTTACATTTATATTTGCTTGTTGATGAGCGCCTGTAGCTGAATTGTATGTATTGTGACAATTTAACACAATTATCTGCTTATTCTGAGATTAATCAGCTAATACACATTTTTTGTTTCTTGGTGGTGTGACCTGCCCCCCTCAAGTCGGTAGAGGCACTACTGAATTTGGGGCAGCACTGCCCTTAAGTACAGCCAGGAGGAGGGCATCAGGTATGTCTCATGATTGGTCATGCCCAGGCCTGATGTCACAACCTCTGCTGTCACTCAAGTGCAGCTCCTCAGAGGGGGAAAACGCCATATCAACTGCTAGCAACCTGATTGAACCAGGGATTACTGCCAGTACAGGGCAGAATAGTAGCCATCAGGTTACCCGGCTACATATAATTATTGAATAAAATGAAAAACAAATGTGGTCAATAAGTTTAGCTTATTCGTTTACCATGCAATGGAAATGGTGTGATTTAATAGAGTTGACAATAGTTGTATGTACTGTATTATCTTATTCCGCCAGGGATGAAACATTTGAAATTGGGACAAACTTTGTTCTATCAAAAGTAGTTACTCTTTTTTCACTGTGATCTAAAGCAATCTTCTTAAACATGTTCCAACAAATTGTCTTCCTTTCTCCCTTATTCTACCCACACCCAGTGGAATTACTGCCAATTTTCTTTTGGTCACCGTGCTTTCTAGTTGCTTGATCACTTTGCATTCTCTGTATTCCAAGAGCCACTTGAACTATAGTGGAATAGGATCCCTTGTCTTCCATAATGTTGCCCTGAGATGATGGGTTAAACCAATAGCGATACAACGACTTGCATGTACAAGGTTAGAGAAAAAAAAAACCCATTCATTATTGCATAATTATTTGTCTAACAAAGTATTATTGCCATGTTATCCTCATTCTTCAATTTCAACTTACAGCAATCACACACATTCATTTACACGCGTTAAAAAAAATTGCCTTAATGCAGGTTCATGAGTTTATACTGATCTTCAGCTCAGTGCTTTATTGACTGATACACACGAGACACTCAGCTCCAGATCTACAAATAAAATTGTCCTTTTTTTAACACTGAGATAATTAAGTCTTTCTGAAAGAAGGAACGTGTAAGCACTTAATTAAAAATGTATCCCCAAAAGATTAGAGTATTCTCATGTTTTATTTCACTTTTTCCGCATCAGGCATTTCTGATCTACTAGTGCTGCTAGCAAGAGAAATATACCAACGTCGGAGGAATAATCTGCATATGGCTCCTTTCCACTCTCTTCAGTTTAAATGACAATGATTTCATTAGCATTCTCTGGTAGGTATGATTGCAGACTGCTATTACATAATAAAACAATGCATAGTTGTGATTAGTGCCACTGACTGCAAGAGCATAAACTATGGCGGATTTAGGCCAAGCTAGAACTAAAATTGCAGCAAACAAAAAGGATGTGTCATGGATAACATACAGCAGTGGGCTAACTCGAGAGGTACATACAGAGTCGGCTGTATTCTTCCCTCTGGTGGGATTTGATGTGATATCCTGTACCAACACTGCTATTGCATTCTATGCAAGTTCTGTGATATTCTGAGTTATAATGGGTATGTTGTGTTTGATTACAGTAGACAAGCAATGGCACTCATTGTATCTGCCTATTCCGAAATGATGTGTTTTATATTGCATATTCTGGTACAACATTGATATTGATTACTATGTAAAGTCTGTAATATCATGAGCAATACTGTGATATGTTGTGCTATTGTCCCATATGTATTGCACAGTATGCTAGTGTCAGCAATGGCTATTCAACCAACATTCACATAAAATGATAAAGAATGTCAGTCATCACATCAGTGAGCAGCTAATCCTAACATACTATAATACTTATTGTGCTTATAGTGTTAATTCATTCTAACTTTTCAATAAAATGTGTATGCATCTTTAAAAGATTATGCTTTTGATAAATAATTATTGCCTTTATTAAAAAAAAAAAAAAAAACTGCTTCAGATACAGTGGCACTTGCTAAAAAAAAGCCATAAATTTCTTAATGTATTACATGAGTTATACATATCAAATTCAATTTGTATATTACGGCAACAAAAACAAACACAAACAACTTATTTAAACATAGTACAAAGAAATAGAAAGCGAAGCCTTTTGAGTATCTAAATATCGGCTATAAATTAGGAATCCAATCATTCACAAATGTAATTAAATAAATGTTATGATGTCTTATTGAAATCACATTCTCTGTTTTCAATTTTAAAAGGTCCGGTCCTAAATACCAATGTAATTAATCAACTTAAAAAGCTGAATCTTCCTACATGCAAAAATCATTTTTTTTCATGGTTAAGTAGGTTTCTTTTTTTTGGTGGGGTCCAGAAATTATTTAAACTCCCCTTAGTTCATTTGCTCCATGTCCCCAAGAAGGGAAAGAGATTATGACATTTTGTCTCTGGAATGGGAGGGTGTATGGTGCACTACACAACGTGACACAAAGGGTGTACAGTAGCTAAAGGACGTGAATCAATCAAAATCTCCAAATTCAGGTTACCAAGGCTTCAGTTGCCAAAACAGAAATCCCTTCAAGAGCCCTCTCAATATTATGAACCTGGGTTCATGAACATGTGCCATGTTTCAAGAGCAGATGCACCAAATTTTATTTGCTACTGTATATCAGGTGATTATTTTCCTATTAGGAAACATATAGAAGTTTCAATTCTGCCTAAAAACATGAATCTTGCCATAAGATTCTCCACTTCTTTCTGGATCGCCATTAAGCTAGTCAATCCCCTATAGCAGCGGTGTGCAAAATGGGGGGCTCGAAACTTTATTTGGGGGAGGCCCGTTACCATGGAGCTGTGACGTCAAATGACGACGCGGGTCACGTGACATCACATGACCCTGTGTCATTTAACGCTCCATTGAGGGTAAAGGGGGGTGCGATCGTGAGAAGAGCAGTCAGGGGGACGCAGCACAGGAAGTTTGCGCAGCCTTGCCCTATAGCCATGGCAAAGCGACATCGCGTGATCCTGCGGCATTATTTGACACCGGGTTACCATAACGACGTGCCGCTGGAAGCCAAGGTAAGTGAGTTATAGAGGCCTCACCCACCCCCCCCCCAGTCCAACAGCAATTTAGACGGTCACACAATCAGCAACAACCATGTCACCAGTTTCTGATCTCACTCTCCCTCTAAAGCAGGGGTAGCCAACTCCAGTCCTCAAGGGCAACCAACAGGTCAGGGTTAACGGATATTCTTGCTTCAGCACCGACGGTTCACTCGTTGACTGAACCACCTGTGCTGAAGCAGGTATATCTTGAAAACCTGACCTGTTGGTAACTCTTGAGGACTGGAGTTTGCCATCCCTGCTATCGGCAGAGATTTCCTCAGAAGGTTCAACCTCAGCCACTGTTACTGTCTGCTTTTAATTGGCAAACCTGTGCTCTCTTAAGCCTATTAAGGGTTATCCGTGCCCTCAGGCACGGAAAGAGTTAGACCAGAACTGGTAAGCAATTTTGCCCCCATTTTTCAGCCTATACTTACTTTATACTGTCGTATTTTGTGGTCCTACTTAGGAAAATTACTTTATTATATCATTTTAAAACTCCACCTGGTACTTTCTATATCCTCAGTTCAATACATGTCATGCGGATATTTCTCAAGTGAATGGAAATAATGCTCGAGAAGATCAAGTAATTAGTGTGTAAAGATTAGCTGGTTAGTATCCTGCAACTAAGCTTATTCTGGTCATATTTCAAAAGCACATTCATTCGCAGTGTGACACAGTATTGAGTTTTTTTTTCATTAATGCAAATGAATAAAAATAGGTATTGTTATGGGCGGCTTTGAGATCCTATGCATAATTGAAAGGCTGAAGGGTGTATTTATTGTGGATGGTACATGCGAATAGCTCCTTTTCTACTTCAACACAGAACATCGTATATATCACTTGCCGAGATTGCTAATGAAATGCACATGCTACACTGCAGCTTTATAAACCAAGCTCTTATCCCCAGACATCATTGGTTGTCTCACAAGAAAGATACTGCTTTGCACCCGCTCATCTGAGGGATGACTTCTTACTATTGCCCATTTCTCATTCACAAGGTGAGAATGAGAATAACCAATGCAGCCACACTAATCAGCCACACTGACTTGCATTGCTTTCTAGCTATGGACATGTGCAAAATGTATTATAATAAAAATATAGTAAATGAAGTGCTAATTAATTAGTTGTGTCCTTGTGTCTTTTGGGCATACTGTACAACCTTATTACCTTATCCGTGGTCATTTATATTGAAGGTTTCTTAGATCTTTAACCAACTTTAAGATACCTTATACTAAATTACTTTCCATTAAAAAAAATGAAGGCATGGTGAATGCAGCAAACCAGGACCATCAAATTACAATCAATACATTTATGAAAAGGCAAGATTTATAAAAGGAAAATGCTGTTTTGTGCTCTTTATTGTTAGCTCCCATTGAGTTAAGGTAATTGTATTCTGCATTCATAAAGTCAACCGAATCCCATTTAAATGCTCATTTTTTTAATGACGTATTATAATATGTAATGCGTGAGATTATACATGAGTTTTCCAGACCAGAAGGAAAAAAAAGTGATTTTATTCTTGAATACATAGCATTTAAGATGGTAAAACAAAAAGTATCCGAATCCCAATCATGTAATACTTAAATATGCACTCAGATAAAACATGAAAAGGTTCATATTACAGTTTCCAAAATTACAGATAGGATATATTAACATTATGGTTTTTTTCCTACCTTAGGCATATGCCTTATTCATCATCTAAAGTTAAGACTATGAAGCGTAGCCTCCTTTAGCACTATGCTTTAATCTACATCCAGATGATCCTGCAGCCTATATCGCCAGTGTCTATCAAAATAGCAACGAAAGCAGAGCATGTCTGATTTTGGCTCTGAAAAGCTTGCCTGCTTCTGTGTCAGTCAGGCAAATATGTCTCATCTGTATCCAGAATGATGAAGCCACGTGGGCAATATCCAAAGCAATGTTCACTCACCCATTTCAAGCATATTCCATTTTGAACAGGCTCCCTCACAAATAGAGCCCCTCACCTATCCTTATTCAAGATTTGCTGTGTTATTCTCACATGCAGTACTCATCTAGCTTTTCAAGTCTTCCAGAAAGAAATCAGATGCTTCACAAGTCCAAAGCATGAGACCAAAATCTCTAAACGACTTATACTTCTATGGCCCGAAACTAATGATAAGGAGGATATATAACTATATTTGGTGCCACTTACAGGCTGTGGAGTGAAAGCACTGCAGTACAGGGTAAAAGTTACAAAAACATTGCGTATGAGAGGGGGGAAAAACAGTAATAAGGACTTGGGAAGCACATAGTGATGGAAATGTATAATTAAGAAGGATTTCTTTTGGCACAATGCCTTTGACGTAAATACTTTCATTAATCACTATTAAGTGAAACCCCATTTTTTTTGTATTAAATCAAATTCTCTTCCAAAAAATGTGTGCAGGTTTAGATTTGGAAGTAAAAAGTAGCGTTCAATCAAGTACCCTGTAGTACCATAACACTTCAACTATAGTATTAATCAATACCTCTTCAACTGTTTCATGACAAACTCTAAAAGGTTAGGTTGCTTAGTTCAGCCGATTAAAAAAAAAAAAAAACCTAAGCATTTTTCCTGGAACCATAAAACAGCTTCCTTACAGGCATTAATGAAGCTGCTCATCTTCATTATTTCCTGCATGATACTCCCACTCAGTGGAGCAAGTTATTTCTACTCACAGTACTGCTAGAAGTGTTTTAAAAACAGATTCAATTTATTTTCCTTAAAGAGTATAATGCAAGTGAGTACAGCTAGGAAGGAGTGGCTCTGTGAGAACTTGGTTCAATTCCTGGTGTCAGCTCCTTGTGCAAGTCACTTTATCTGCCCAGGACACACTTTATATATGCCCAGGACATACTTGAAAACGAGAGGTAACTCTCAATGTATTACTTCCTGGTAAAATATTTTATAAATATATAAATCTCCCTCTGCATCAGGCACCAGAAACACAGATTGTAAGATCTATGGGGCAGGGAGACTGTCTGTAAAAATTCTTGTGTGTTGGGTAATGCACTATACCGTAGCTATGAGTCCCATTGGGAAAAAGCACTATATGAAAAAGTTATTATTAAATTGCAAGTATATATTTTATTGGCAGACACAGACTGGCAATCACAATCGGGGCCGGGTTCCCATTTATTAGTTGTATAATAGAAATAAATAAGAATCACAGAAATTACTTAATCTGTTTCAATGCTGTAAATGTATACACGAAAGTCATCAAATATATTTGAAAAGTTGGCTATTTATGATATTGTAGCTAATGATATGCATATTTTATTGACATGGAAGCCATATGGATGTCTCTAATGCCAGGACAGTAATTTGCTTGTATTTTTGTAATAGCATGCCTGTAGATCAAGACTCATGATAGAGCATGTCTGCTGAATCAAACCTCCTTGAGGATAGCCAGTAATTACCCTGACAGACAGAGGTTCAGAAGTCTGCAGAGATCAGAGTCATGGGCTGTATCTGAGCAGCAGTACAAAGGAGAGTCAAATAGGAAACTAGACGCAGTGGGTTTGGAATCTATAGATTACAAACGAACATTATTGGGATACCTATTAACATTAACAAAAAAAGACAGCGTCTGGCTACTGTAAGCCCTGTCACTAGTGTGAACTTGCTAACTCTCCTAATTTTCATACTTCTACCTCCTGTCTTTATTTTAATAACTATTCTCAAGAAAAGAGCATCCCATCCACTAGGACCTAGGTTATGGGTGAACAGCTCTCAATCTCCCCTCCCTTAGATTGTAAGCAACTTGGAACAGAGCCCTCCTTTCAGATTCTCTCCATCCTCACACCCTAATTATACTGAGCTGCGAAATATGTTGGCACATTATAAATACACAATGATTATTATTACAGTAATGCTAATAATAAAAGATTGCTTTAATGAGCAGACTGTGGGGAAAAAGTGGTTCTTATCTGTTGTAAAATTCTGTTTCTAATTTGTTACGGTAATGTACCACTAAGTACCCAGTAATATGCTAACATTTATACATTTATCCAAAGAGCTACATGTTGGCACCACTAAGTATGGCATTACTGAATTTTGATACATTGCTTTGGAGAACTGTATATACAGCAGTATCTCTGATACACAGATTTTCAAGGAATGCACAACTCCTGTCTTTTCTTTATTGATCCCAGTGGCAGAAAAGCACAGAGCATTTATACTTTGCACTCTTCCACATAAAGTACAAGTGCACTTGACATTGGTCTACTGTCATAGTCCTCCCATGAAATAGCAGAAAGGTGCATATACTGTAAGTGCAATGTAATGTTGCCTCTTCGAGGGGTTTAACAACCCGGACAACTTCTGAATAGGAGCCCGGAAAAAAGACAGGGACGCGCAGTTGCAAATGAGTACACAAGTGCTAACTTGACTGCAAATACAGTACAATATAACCTCTGTAATATTTCCTTTTTGGTAACCACTTCACTGCTGGGTGGGGGGTGGGCAAAAACAGTGGTTTCCTTTAATATTCACGTTTCTGATACTTCTGCACTATTCACAGAACATATTGGTGTAACCTTTACATTCGCAGGGATGTTGGGTGGGTATTTCAAGTACTTGATGATAAACAGCTATCCATTTAAATCCACATGCAGAGGCATAGCGGAAACATGTGCCCTGGCTCCCTGGTCTCACTCTCTCCTCAAGGTATTAATCCCTTTATCTCCTTGCCTGATTGTCTTTATTGATCTTATTTCCCACCAGCCCCGTTCTGGCTCCAACGTATCGTTTTATCTAAGGAGGAACACCTCCTCGGAAATCTCAGGAGCAAAAACGCTGGAGTAGTTTTAACCTGAGCTGCTATTTATATGGTTCATTATCTAATCATTTCCTTCATCCCATGTTCCTTAAAACTACTCAGGAAGCCAACAAAATAAAAGCCCCCCTAACCGAGCACAAGATCTAAACACAGATGTTTGTATTTATCCCTCATCTCTACTTAGCACTGAATGTAGCTCTTTGCATATAATACTACTAATAATTAGTTATATTAAAAAAAAAACAAATGGTAGAGGCTATTTACATAGGTAAATAAGGCACTTGTTCAGACGTATTTAACCGGCTGCCGGAGAAATGAAGGACACGTTCAGCCTTTAACAAAACTACTGTTGCAGTTTAGATATCAAATAGCTGGGGTTGATTTCATGGCAAGTGTATAAAGCTCTGAGGTCAAAGGGTTAAATGGATATAGTTATATAGTTATACAAATGCCAACACCATATACCATATCAAAAAGGGTATCCCCTCTAACCAAGTAAGCATACCTTTCACTCATTCTTGGTGCCTGTATGTTTCCTGAATGTGAGATTTATCTATCTATCTATCTATCTATCTATCTATCTATCTATCTATCTATCTATATTAGATATACACACAATTTATCTGTCAAAACAGACGTAAAAGCTAAGGATCTCAATGTGAATGGAATGCATTTCCTACAATGTAAATATATATTTTCACCGCAGTGCACATCCCTAATTAGTCTGAACACTTATTCAGATATTTAAGAGCCTTTTCAGGCATCTAGGGTGTAATAAAAGCTACAGTTTTAAGGACTGAAAGGTCTGAGAGCTTTGAGTTCATAGGCAGTAATAGCACAAGCTTTCTGCCCTCCCATTCTGCACATCTTTACAAACATAGCCAAATAACCTGCTTGTCTTTCTATAAGGAGTCACATAATTCCATGCGATTCCTGACATCCCGGCTGATGAGAGGTGCAATACTAGATCTGGAACACATTCGGGGGAAAAAAAGGCCCTTGGGGAGTATTTAAAGGTGATGCTTCACCAACGCTATATGTACAATATTCCTTCAGACTCCAGGGGTACTGTAAAACCAGATTTGAGGCTGCCTCAAAATAGGGAAATATTATCTAAAAGTCACTTAGGAGTAGGGCTGCTATTAGAGCATTAATACAGATCATGCCGATTTCTGTAGCTCTTATTAACTGATGGTACACCAACTCCTAGGTGCCTATTGCATTACTATACTGCGTTCTTGCACAGCGTTCAACACTTGTTCAAATCCACTCATTAATGATAATTTTGCTCCCCCCCTCTGCTCTAGTTTAAGTTCTTACCTTGAGCTGCGAAGGTGCTGCTTGCACTTAATATTGCCAATGCAGGTAGGAAAAACATTTGCAGGATGTATCCCAGTCCCAAACCACAGCTCGCAGTTTCCAGACCCTTCCCCATGATATTTGGAAGGCACGAAAGCTGGCTCAGCACTGCTTGGGAAAACTCCACTTTCTTCACCAGGGCTGGCAATAGTTACAGAGACACTTTGAAGCGCGTGTATTTCCCGTACGTACTTGGGTCAGAAGGATCGTATGCCAAAAAAGAGCATAGCAACAAGCCACCAATGTCTGCTCTCCTAGGTACTTCAGTATCCCTTTTGGATTAACAGAAAAATTCTTCTATGTACAATGTGGCAAGAATGATCCTCCGAGGAAAATGAACACAGACTAAAAGCACAGTGCTGAATTGCTTTAAAATCTTGCGAACAAGTATCTTTGATCTTGCAATACACGAACAGCCCGCATCCTACACACCCATTCAGTCAATAAGTGCTGGTAGCAGGTTATATAGTGAAACATTCGTATGTTGGAGCTGTGTAAAACCATATGCGTGCGAGAGGCAGGGACAGCAAATCTGTGTCTGTCTCTATTCAATGTTACAAGGAGACTGAGAGCAACTCAGCCTGTGACACTGGGCTCTCTGTAACACAGCCCTGCCTCCCCTTGCTTCATAGCAGACTGAACAAAAAAACAGACCTGGATCCCATCATTTCAGGACCAGGAGTCAATATATTCGGTGCACCGTATTCAGAGCAGCAACAACAGAAGCAGCATGAGATATTTAGTTTTTAGTACTGCCACAGCACTTAAACACTGAATTGTCATGAAATTGATCTCTCATTATTTGCGAAAGCGAATTCAGCCTCTGGTTCCCTCCTGCTGTGCTTGTGTGTGTCTGTGGTTTTGTTGTCATTTATTTTTAAACCACTAACCACCACAGATATGGCACTTATAAATGCAGGCAGCCTAAATGGGACTTATCAAATTATTTCAGAAAGTGTTGAGCTGGAAGATATATGTTTAACCCTGCTGGTGCCGGCAAAGCTTTTGCTCTCAGTAACACAGGGGTTAATTTAAAAACATAGATGAAATTGCCTTTTTGGAATTTATACGAAGCAGGGCCGCAGCATAAAGTCCCTACTTTGTAGTCACACCTACTTTACAAGGAAAAGAGGTGTAAATTAAATAGTACAATTCCTAGATTGGCTTCTTTAATTAAACGCTAAATCACACCCGTTCATGCAAAAAAAAAAAGCAAAAAGTACTGAAAGGGTAGTTTATTAGTGATACAACTGTGATATGGATACTAACATGATTCGGTTTGATGCCGGTGTGTTGTATAAATAGAGATAAAGACATCTCTGAGATTGAATGGTGCTGTGTTAACATAGTGATGCACTTGCAAGGGGAATAACTTATTTAAACGTAAATAAGTAAATACAGTACACATATCGACAAACAGCAACAATTACTTTAATTGTTAATTATTCTAGTGTCTGTAAAACTCTTGGCACTGGGATATCCCAAGTATTGCTGTCCTGAAGGAGATGAGTTGGAGGTGAAGATAATCACTGTGTGATGCTCAGAGGTATTTACTGAATGGCAGTAGCGGTTATCTTGTTGTAAACCAGTAATTTAACGGAAATAGAGTAGGACGCAACTCTAAAAATGTACAGCGATACTATTCCAGTGGTTTTCAACCTTTGTCCTCTCGGGGCACCCCTAAAACAGGGCTAAGTTACTGAGGCACCCACATAACAGGGCAGTCAGCGACAAGAGACACAGAGCAGCGACCGAGCGTCACAGGAAACAGAGGGGGGAAGGGTGATTGATGCACGCACCTTAGAATGCGCTTATAGTGCGGGCGACAGCGACGTGACATCAAAACAAATGCATTGCCGCCGTCGCGTGCGCTTATAGTAAGCGCAACCCGACGGCTTGGTTGCGAGCTGGAAGTCATCTCAATTTGATTTATCCACTATAAGCGTAGCCTTACCCCTCTTCTGCCCATACTGCTTCCTCCTTGTCTGCTTGGCCACACCCCCAGGCTCCTAACACCTACTGAATGCCTGGTCCACCCATCAGCAGCCAATCAGGCTGGAGGAAACTGCCCAGCCCCCTAGCAACTGCCCTGCTTTTTCCCTGTTCTGGGAGATCTGGGAATTCCAGTGGCTCTCTTTGGATACTCTCATGGAACCCCGGTTTGGAAACACTTTACTATACTATACACTGTCTGTGGGTAGGTTTAACTGTATAAGGACTTCTTTAACCCAGGCTGTGCTGAAAAGCTGTGTAATACGGCAAGCATATGGTTACAAGGATCCATGTTAAAATGAATATGAAGCACAAGGTGACACTGAGTGCTTACTTGCATGTCATATCCCAGAATTCCTGGCTGCAGTGGAAGCACTGTGTGCTAAGAGGTAATAGTGAGAAGGAGGGTTGCAGACCTGTCTGAGACGTGAATGTGGGCACAAGTGATATTTTTATTCACTATACATAAAGGAAAACTTATATTTAAAAAAAAAATAAAACCTGTTATAATGTTTCAGTTTTTCTGACCCTCTTGTGTTTTTCTACAGATCTGTGCAACTTCAAACTGTCCTGGCTGAACCAGGACATTTTAGTAGCTTTATGTAATAGGAATTTCAGAGAACGAGACTTTCCGTACAATCTTACTGTAGCAGTGTTTCCCCCACCCTCTGGGAGATTGTGCCACTACACGGTGTTATGTGCTGGTTAGCTGCTGACTCACAGGATACTGAGTGGTCCGCCAGTGATATTGGAGACATCAGGACAGGCTTCTGGGGTATTAACTGGTTCCTCACGGTGTCAGTGCCTCCACCTGGAGACAACCCCTGCAGGAGAACTCACACTACTCCCCAGATAGATTGCACACCAGGCAGGAGTATATTTTATAACAACTGGACTTTATTTTCCAACAGCATACAGCATATACTGGATCTATTAGGCCTCCAACCTACAGATCGTCCCTGGATTTCCACGCCTGGCCTAAGGCACCAAGGTCAGTCCTAACTCTTTCCTGACTCCTTAATAGAGCCAGAGGTAAGGTACTCACCCCACTCCCCAAGGGGAGGGGACAGAATGTGCCAGAGTTCTGAACACCCCTGTGTGATACCTGTCTCTCGCAAGGGGGAGATACACCAACTAAATTTGGTATGCAGCCCATTAAGTACAGAGGAGGAGAGGAGGAAGGTCCAAGATCTGAGCCCAGGATTGGGCAGAACAAATGCCTTAGCCCATCCCCTCCCCTGTCACTAAAGGGAGCTGCCTACTGTGGGGGGAGGGTAGATTAGTAGCCAAGCCAGGCATGGCCTACAATACTTTTTGTTGAATGCCCCCCATTAGTCAATGTTACAGTATCGTAATTTTATCAGGATGGTAAACCAAAAGTTCTACAAATGTTAAGCTCCTCTCCTGATAACATAGTAAGAATATGTGAGAAACTTAAAGTTTAAATTATAAAGCGTTTACAATATATTTCAATAAGTTCGAAATGTCTAACTTTGGCTGCTTTTTACTACCACAGATTTTTATGTTTCTCAATAATTTGGGTAATTTAAAGACAATGACATAACCCAAATTATTGAGGAACCAACCAGGAGAGGGGCAATACTGGATTTGGTCATATCAAACAATGTAGAAGTAATAACAAATACTCAAGTCCGGGAACATTTGGGAAACAGTGTTCATAACATGGTCTCATTTGACTTACAAAATAAAGATACCTGTGCACACCGTAAACAAAGTCAATAATACAGTTACCGTGCTCCTGTGATCAGGGATGGCATGTAAATAATCCAAGGTACAGGGTATAAGAAGGCATCACAGGGCACTGCAGATTTTCTAATCTATTTATTTAGCCAAATAGCTTTGCCTTGTGATAATTTCTTATACATTAAACAAAACATTTACATTTCAGAAACAGACATTTTAATAAACTGAGGAATAATCTACAAGGAATACAATGGGATGATGATTTTGCAGGGAAACACGTGGAAGATAAATGGGCAGTCTATAAAACATTGTTAGAAAAGTACACTTATCAGTGTATACCCTTTGGTAATAAGTATAAAAGAAACAAGTCTGGAAAAGAAAAGGCAGGCTTTTAGATTCTTAAAGTCAGAACGGATGGAGACATCATATCAGAATTAAAAGGAATGTAACAAAAATTGCAAAAGGGCAATCAAATTAGCAAAAATATGAAAAATGAACAAAGGATTGCAATAGAAAGTAAGATCAACCTTGAAAAGTTCTTTAGGTACTTTATTAACAAAAACGTGTCAATTCAGTGTGAGATGTGCAGGCAAACTAGGGAGATAAGGAAAAAGCAGAGATATTAAACAAATTATTTGCCTCTGTATTTACCAGGGAAGAATCAATTGCAATAATATTGTCGCAGGAGAAAGCCACAACCTCTATTTTAAAGAACAATTGGTTAACTGAGGAAGAAGAAGTTCATAGGTGGCTTGATAAAATTAAAGTAAATAAGGCAGCTGGCCCCGATGCCATACATCTAAGAGTTCTTTAGGAACTAAGTTTAGTATTAGCCAACCATTACTTTTAATATTGAAGGACTCAATTTCCACAGACTCAGTTCCACAAGATTGGCGTAAAGCAGATGTGGTGCCTATATTTAAAAAGGGAGCTAGATCACAACTGGGGAATTACAGCCCTGCAAACCTAGTATCAATATGGGGAAGCTATTTGAAGGTTTAGTACGGGATAATATTCAGGAATAACTCATGGAAAACAAAAGTATTATTAGTAGTCAACATGGATTTATGAAGGATAGATCATGCCAAACGAACCTTATTTGTTTCCTTGAGGAGGTAAGTAGGAATTTAGACCAGGGTAATGCAGTTGTTGTGGTCTAGTTAGATTTTGCAAAGGCTTTTGATATGGTTTCCCACATGAGGTTAGTGTAGTGTAAAGCAAATTGGACTCAGTAAAAATATTTGCACCTGGGTTGAAGACTGGTTGAAAGATAGACAATAGAGAGTTGTCATAAATGGAACTTTATCAGGTTGGGCTAAAGATGTCAGTGGAGTACCTCAACGATTGGTACTGGGACCCCTGATTCTTAACTTTGTTTATTAATGACCTTGAGGTAGGCATAGAGAGCAAAGTCTCCATCTTTGCAGATGACACTAAATTGTGTAAGGTAGTAGAATCAGAGCAGAATGTAATTTCTCTTCCAGAAGGTCTTGGATAGACTGGAAAATTGGGCAGGTAAATGGCAGATGAGGTTTAATGCAGATAAATGTAAGGTTATGAATTTGGGAAACAAGGATAAATAAGCAACTTACAAATTAAATGGGGATAACTTAGGACAGCAGTGCACAAAATGGGGGGCGCGCCCCCCAGGGGTGGTGCTGGATTTGTCTGCGGGGTGGGGGCGGTTGCAGAGGCCCTGCGCTCTTCCCCGAAGCATTTAAATTAAATGCCGGGGGATTGTGTGAGGCTCCTGCAATTCTAAACCTTACCTGGACTCTGCCGGCGTCACTCATGTTCATGGCAACGCGGCATCAAATGACACCGCAGGGTCATGTGGCATGATGTCACACGCGTCAAATTGATGCCGCGGGTCAAGTGATATCACGTGACACCGCAGCGTAATTTGATGCCGCGTGAGGTACGGAAGGGGGGGCTCGGAACGGAGAGGAGCAGGTGGGGGGGGGGGAACCAAAAATTTGCGCGCCCCTGACTTAGGAGAATCCTTGATGGAGAAGTATATATGAGTGCGTGTAGACAGCAGGCTTAGCAATAGTTCCCAAAGTCATCCAGTAGGTGCAAAGACAACCAAGATCTTATCTTGCATAAAAAGGCAATTGATGGAAGGGTAGTAAACATAATTATGCTCCTCTATAAAGCATTAGTAAGACCACACTTTAAATATGGAGTACATTTTTGGGCACACCTCCATAAAAAATACATTATGGAACTCTTCAAAGTGCAGAGATGAGCCACCAAATTCATAAAGGGGATAATCTGGTTTATGATGAGAGGATAGCTAAATTAGATTTGTTTAAATTAGAAAAGTGGTGTCTAATAAGGGATATGATAACTATATACAAATATATTTGGGGACACTATAAGGAGCTTTCAAAAGAACTATTCATCCCAAGAGCAGTACAAAGGACACAAGGTCATACATTAAGATTGGAGGAAAGGAGATTTCACCAGCAACAAAGGAAAGGGTTCTATAGAGTAATTCATTACCCATGACACTGTGATGGCAGATACAATAGATATCTTCCAAAAAAGGTTGGACATATTTTTTAGAAAGGAAAGGCATACAGGGATATACCAAATAATTAAACATGAGAAGGATGTTGATCCAGGGAGTAATATTATTGTCAATATTTGGAGCCAGGAAGGAATTTATTTTTCCGATTATGAGATATCATTAGAAAATATTTCACTCTGTTTTTTTCTTTGCCTTCCTCTGGATTAATATACTGTAAATACAAATATAGGATAAAGTATCTGTCTGTAAATTTAGCATTAGTTGAACTTTATGGACGTATGTCTTTTTTCAACCTCATCTACTATGTAACTATGTAACTTTGCACATTCACTTAAAGCAGCAATCTGCTCTGACTGGTATGTGGTTCCCCTATACCTAGTTTCCGATCAACGAGCAGACTTGTCCAGTGGAAAATAATACATGCCTGGTAGATACATGCCTTTGTGACACCCTCCCAGTTCATGTAAACTAAAATAGAAAATACATTTTTAGGGGTGGCATTGCTGCTTTAAATGCCCGGGCAATATTGTTTGCACAATTGCTATTCACTTCAATGGGGGTTATTTATTAAACGGTGATAGTGCTAATTGGGTCACTGTTGCATGGAAACACATATTGATTTTAATAGAAGTTTCCAGGCAATAGTGTTCTGATCAGCACTATGTATGTGCAATGAATAACCCCTAATGGCACCCACACAAATAAAACCACTTGCTCAGTTCAGTCAATCTGCGATTACAAGTATACAAAAGAAATAGGAATAGGCTGCACTCAACGTTTATAAAAAGATAGATAAATCTTCAAAAGTTGCTGAAACATACAGGTCCTGTCCACACTACCCACGAATGTATGTAGGCAATGAAAAATGTACTGTACGCAGCACACTGACAAAATCAAGCACAATTTACTCTACACAATGCATTTAATTATAGCTTAGAGCTTAGTGCAGGACAAAAAACTAAACGGATAACGTGTCAGTGCAGCAGCACTTTGGGGGTGATCTGATGAAAGGGCTGCTGCCCTGAAACATTATCAGTTCTGTTTTTTTCCCTGCACTAAGCTCTAAGCTTTAAGTAAATGCGTTTTTGTAGCATAAATTGTGCTTGATTGTATTCAGTGTGTTGCAGACATCCGTCCTTGGTGATGTATTTCTTATATTTCTATGAGTTTTGAATGCAGATTTGTTAACGGGGTAGTTTTATGCAGCAGCGGTTTTAAACCTATGAACGTAATTGACATAATTGAAAGATTCGATCATCCTTAAAGTGAGGTTTTACTTACTTGTTTGAAAAATGAACAATAAAGATTGTAGAAACACTCCAATGCATTTGGGGAAAATGTACTGTATGAAAACGGTGTACTGAAAATTGATTTAAATCAATATCCACCAGTAAGGTATGAAGATTTCTAATCTTGTTTGTCACATTTGACGCAGGCTTCTTAGAAGCAGTGGTTAATGCCACCACAACCTGATGCAAAAAGAAAAGCACTGCACCCATTATCACAAATTTTGATAACCTCATTATAATATTCCGTCCTCTATTCCGTCCTGTAACTTCTCCTATACCCATTTCCCAAAATGCTCACTGGTGCAAGTGGAACAAAATTGGAGCAAAACCTGCTTCCTCCACATGCACCACCACCGGTTCTCTACCTTGTTGGGTGATTGATGGAGTCCGGTGGAGGGAGGAGGGGAGTGGGGTAATCAAGGGGGTCCTATGCAGGTGCGATTAGCGTGGTCCACTTAGCAGTCTGCCCTTAAGACCGCCCTCTATCACATGTGAAAGAGGCTGCCTCAGGTGCTGCATCCTGCCTCCTCTGTTCCCAGGCGATGATGTCATCCCTCATGATGAAGGTAAAATGGGCATTCCATTTTGTGATCTATGCCAGGGGAGCGCAATCTTTTTCCCCTACGCCCCCTGCTGGCTGTCCTCTCCGCGCGCCCCCTCCCTTCCTCCTCCTTACCTTGGTTCCCGGCGTCTGGGCGTCATGACATCACGTTGCCATAACAATGCGACGTCACATGACCTGACACCGCGTTGCCATGGCGACGCATCTCCAGATGCCGGCTGAACCACGGTAAGTAAGGTTTACGGAGGCCTTCGCTGCTTCCCGGCACTTCATTTAAGCGCCTTCGGGAAGCGCGCGGGGCCTCTGTAAACCCCGCGCCTCCCGCAGTTAATCTCGCGCCCCGCCTGGGGGGCACGCCCCCCAGTTTGTGCACCGCTAATCTATGCATCCACAAAATGTCTCTCACGGGAATCATGGTTACGCAAATGTATAGCAAAATTTAGACACTTTGCTTAACTACGCTTGACAGTGAAAGGGTTAAAATGGTAAATATTGAATATATATTTAAATCCTCATTATTTAACCTACTGTATTAAACATGCCATTGCAATTAGATTACTTTGGTGAAGTTGCTCATTTAATATGAAACCTTACTATTATATTGGCTGGAGGTTAATTCTCTCTATTTACAGTATAAGGGAAACTTTTTCCTAATGTGCTGAAAACAATGTAATCTTTCTTCTATGCCTGTGAAAACGTTCCTGTATCCCAATGCAAGCCAATGGATGATGACCAATCCACTTTTTTCTCCAAATCTCCTTGAAGAGAGCAGCTATTGACTATTAATCTTACAGAAATTAATAAATAACACCATAGTAGAGGGCTATAATTGTAGGGATTTCTGTCTTAGAAAGAATGTAAATCTATAACTTTTAATTATACCATTGTATACAAAGTCCTAATTTTTTTTAAAATAATCTGCTATTTCCTTTTGTAATTAACAGAGGCACAAAATATGTTTTTCTCCAGTAAGTGGTGAAGTGGTGAAATTTTTTCTAAAGAAACAAACAATAAGGGCGAGGCTCCTACGTAAACACAGTGCACACATTAGTGATCCAGCCCTACAAACTGTATGAATATTTATTGGAGTTCCAAGTAAGTGAAAAACATAAAGATATGGAACATTGTGCCTAACACTTGTAACAGGTGGCGATGAAACACCAACTGATCTATTGCATACCAACTATATACAGTCGTGTGAAAAAGGATGTACACCCTCTTTGAATTCCATGGTTTTATATCAGGACATAACAATCATCTGTTCCTTAGCAGGTCATGAAATTAGGTAAATACAGCCTCAGATGAACAACAACACATGACATATTACACTGTCATGATTTATTTAACAAAAATAAAGCCAAAATGGAGAAGCCATGTGTGAACAACTAAGTATACCTTATGATTCAATAGCTTGTAAAACCACCTTTAGCAGCAATAACTTGAAGTAATCGTTTTCTGTATGACTTTATCAGTCTCTCACATCGTTATGGAGGAATTTTGGCCCACTCTTCTTGACAACGATGCTTCAGTTTAGGTTTGCAGGCATTTGTTTATGCACAGCTCTCTTAACGTCCCGCCAAAGCATTTCAATCGGGTTGAGGTCTAGACTTTGACTGGGCCATTGCAACACCTTGATTCTTTTCTTTTTCAGCCATTCTGTTGTAGATTTGCTGGTGTGCTTGGGATCATTGTCCTGGTGCATGACCCAATTTCGGCCAAGCTTTAGCTGTCGGAAAGATGGCCTCACATTTGACTCTACAATACTTTGGTATACAGAGTAGTTAATGGTCGACTCAATGACTGCAAGGTTCCCAGGTCCTGTGGCTGCAAAACAAGCCTAAATCATCACCCCTCCACCACCGTGCTTAACAGTTGACAGGAGGTGTTTGTGCTGATATACTGTGTTTGGTTTTCACCAAACGTGGCGCTGTGCATTATGGCCAAACATCTCCACTTTGGTCTTGTCTGTCCAAAGGACATTATTCCAGAAGCCTTGTGGTTTGTTCCGATGCAACTTTGCAAACCTAAGCCGTGCTGCCATGTTCTTTTTAGAGAGAAGAGGCTTTCTCCTGGCAACCCTTCAAACAAACCATACTTGTCCAGTATTTTTCTAATTGTTCTGTCATGAACTTTAACATTTAACATGCTAACTGAGGCCTGTAGAGTCTGAGATGTAACTCTTGTTTTTTTTGCAATTTCTCTGAGCATTGCACGGTCTGACCTTGGGTTGAATTTGCTGGGAAGTCCACTCCTGGGAAGATTGGCAACTGTCTTGAATGTTTTCCACTTTTGAATAGTCTTTCTCACTGTAGAATGATGGACTTTAAATTGTTTGGAAAAAGCCTTATAACACTTCCCAGATTGATGGGCAGCAACAATTGCTTCTCTAAGATCATTGCTGATGTATTTTCTCATTGGCATTGTGTTAACACACACCTGAATGCTCCAGACCAGCTAACTGCTTAAACTTTGGCTTTTATAGAGGTGGTCACACTTGCTGATGATCAATTAATCAAGGGCATTTGATTAGTAGCACCTGTCTGCTACTTAGCATCTTAATTCCTATGGAAGCAGTAAGGGTGTACTTAGTTTTTCACACATAGCTTCTCCATTTTGGCTTTATTTTTGTTAAATAAATCATGACACGGTGTAATATGTCATGTGTTATTCATCTGAGGTTGTATTTTCCTAATGTTTAGACCTGCTAAGGATGATTGTTATGTAAACAATCATACATAACTGTCCTGATTGTCCTGATATGTAAAACCATGGAATTCAAAGAGGGTGTACTTTCTTTTTCACAAAGACTGTATATATATATATTTTTTTTTAAAGTTATGGTGGGTGAAAAAGGCGACAGAAAACCTCCACCGTTAATATATAGTGTGTGTGAGAGAACAGATGGCACACAAATACATATGTAGGCAGGTGCTTGTCCCATAAGGAAGGTATAATACAAGGCTTCTTACCAGACAGACCAGGAGATCCAGGACCACGAAGTAGGGAAGAGGCAGCACACGTGGTCATGTCAAAAAGAATTGTATTCAATAGCAGGCACAATCACCGACGTTTCGGTCCTAAAGGGAGTGCTCGTGACGCACTGACACCCACCACCTAGATATACCCACACCACATACAATCATTAATCAAATTAATTACACCAAAACCCCACACACCTGTGTAGCTGCAGCCATCTCCGTCAAGTGAAGAGATGACGTCACTGCTGTGCGCTTGTCTCCCGCGCTGACGGCAATCAGGAGCGTCTACGGTAACTAGGGATACCCCACACTAGTAGAAACCCCTCAACTGCGCATGCGTGGTGCTCGTGTCCCAACTGCTAAGCAGTAATAAACAAAGTGAGTGGAAGGGGGGGTCCCGAGGCGCTCCAAGAAAGCTGCACCAAAGCGCATAGAGTCAAGGCACCTGTAAAAGGCAGCATAAAAACTGGGGCTATATGTTGAACACACCAGAGGTGAATATGAATGAATAAAAACACCAAGGCTGGGTGAGGGGAGGAAAGGACAAAGGAATACCAGGGGGAACAAAGGGGGGGAGCGGAGGGGGGAAAGGGAGGGGAGGGAAGGGGGGGGGGGCAGGGAAAAGGGACACAAAAGGGAAGGTAGGTGGAAGGGAGGGATGGAAGACACAGTATCAAGGGTAAGATACTAAACTAAGGGAAAGATTCTAAGAACGAGCAGGTGAGGGCAATAGGTAAAGCCCAGGAAGGTAATATGAAGTACAACACAGTAATCACACAAGGGGGACAATGAGATCAATGAATACACTTAGATGAAACACCCAAGTCTGAAGTCCTCATTGAGGCCAAAAGGGGACATAGTTTTAAAGTCATGAATCATTTTAGCCTCCAGTTGCAGCAACAGTCTGTTCCGATCCCCACCACGGGTGATAGCTTGTATGATGGGCATGCATCTCAGCGTTGACAGGCTGTGTTTCTGCTGTCTGAAATGTCTAGCCACCGGAAGCAGTTTGAGGTTCTCCTCTGTATTTTGGTCCATTAGCGCTTTTCTAATGGTGGACCTGTGGACAGCCATGCGCTCCTTAAACATGCGACTAGTTTTGCCTATGTAATAAAGCCCACATGGCCATCTAATAAAACAGACGACAAACCGTGTCTCACAATTTATGGCAGTCTTAATGCGTATAGGTTTCCCATTATGGGGATGGGCAAAAGATTGGCCAGTCTGCAAAAAACAGCAATTAATGCACCCATGGCATTTATACACACCAGGCTTCCTTTGTAGCCATGTTGTTACAGGTGCCTACTTCGAAGATGGATCAGCCTGTACAAGGAAGTAACTAAGGTTCCTTCCCCGGCGGTAGCACATCCTTGGTGGTACCTGGCAGACACTGCCTATTTTGGGATCATTGCCCAAAATGTTCCAATTCTTTTTAATACTGCGTTTAATTAAATTTGATGCAGTAGTGTAGATTCTACTGATGTTAATGCATCCGGCCGACAAGGGTGGTGGCATCGTCGTCATGAATTACATTGATTACAGGGCTGAGATTGAGAGGCAACTCATGGATACCAACTACTACAAAAAACTACAAAAGGATCCTACACCGGCCTATAAGAAAGAAATAGATTATATATACAATACAGCTTTCAGTGGCTGCAATTAATATGTTGGCCTATGAAGCTGACCTAGACTGTGGCGACAGGACTTTGAAATAGGAAAAACGGTTTCTCTTTTTTTTTTAAAGCTTTTCATTTAAGTTGACAGGCATGTTACATACTAACACAAATCTACAGATGTAGCCAGACTCCTTGTCTCTGGAACCGCAGCTCAAAAAGCAAGAAGGCGCTCCTCCAGAGGCAGTACAGACCCGCTGCAGTGGGTCCATGCTTTCGGATCGGACCTCCTGCAGAATTAATCCTCCAGCTCTGGGACAGCCGCGGTGGCATTCCCGAAGCTTACCCCGTTGCCGGAGACAATGAGTCTGATGACATTTGTACAAGAACTATCTATACATTTTAAAAATTGTTTCTGGTGTTTTGTCTAATTAAAAATGATTTATCATAGCGCAACAAAACACGTGAAATCTTATATGGTTTAAAATAAATAAATAAATAAATAAATCAGTTCTGTATTATTAGATAATACAGATGCAGCGGCCGTTATCCGATAATTTTTTAAAATGGATTTCGAGATTTGTCCGAGATTCTTTCAAAATTTGCCGCGGTAGACTAATGGCCATCAGATTAACACAACAGGAGTCCCTGCTGTGTTAATCCTACCGGTGCCTGCCTTTCTGTAATAGACGCGCAGCGAGAGAGTGGCTGAATCAGTCACTCTAACTCACAGGCGATCGCGGGGGGGGGGCGGTTATTTAATTTTAAACATTACAATAATGTAGCAGGGGGTCTCCGCAGCTGAACCGCATTGATTTTAGGTCCGGGAACTCCCTACTTCCAGAGATACAGGCCCTGTAATGGGGTACCCATATCCCCACCATGTTAAATTCCTGTGGGTCACGTGACCGTAGGATCTAAATAAAGCTGAGGGATACCAGCACCCCATAACGGGGCCTGCATCTTGGGAAGTAGGGGGTCCCCAAGGCTGAAATCAACTTTGTTCATTAAGGAGACCCCCTGCTCACGCACACTAGTATCAAACAACCCCCCCCCAAATAAAAAATCATTACCTTAGCGGGTAGCTGCTGAGGTAATGAAGCTGCTTAGATTTTATTTGTATTCATAGTGTGTGTGAGCAGGGGGTCTCCTGAGCTGAACAAAAGGGATTTCAGCCTCAGGGACCCCCTACTTCCCAAAATACAGGCCCCGTTATGGGGTGCCGGTATCCCCGCCATGTTAAAATCCATGAGGGATCTAAACAAAGATGAGTGATACCAGCGCCCCATACTGGGGTCTGTATCCCGGGAATTAGGGCATCCCCGAGGCTGAAATCAACTTTGTTCAGCTCAGGAGAACCCCTGCTCACACACTATAAATAAAAATAAAATGTAAGCAGCTTCATTACCTTAGCAGCTAACCGCTAAGGCAATTAAGGGGTTAAGGCAGACTACCAGGTTTATTGGGGGCAGAGGGGGTGAGTGAAGGGGGTAATAGCCCCAGGATGGTTGGTTAGGCCTATCGGGTGGGCATTGGGAGGGGTTAACCACATAATTACCTTAGCGGTAGTAACCGCTAAGGTAATGAAAGGGTTAACCCCTCCCACTACCCACCGAGTCCTGACCACCCACTTTGTGGCAACTACCCCCTTCACTCAATCCCTCTACCCACAATAAACATTAAAATATCTACTACCTACTGTACCAATACACAACCCACCCCCTGTACACCCAACAACCCCCCTAACACATACAGTAATGGGCAAAATTACTATTATCCAGATATGGATAATAGTGCATTTGCCCATTTAAAATAAAACATAAATCGGCAGCATAAAGTAAATTAAACTAGCACTTACCCCTGCCAGGATAAAGGCTGTCCTCATCCTCATCACCGTCCCTGTTACTGTGGGCACCCACGGATGACAACACAATAGAAAAAAATTGACTGGCATGGTGGCACTCCCATGCCCAGTTGGCATGAGATGCCACTATGCCAGGCAACATGCATCCTGCCAATCTTCAAAACAAGTCACTAATAAAAAACACATTCAATTTTAATCTTAAAAAGGCCACACAATAAAATTGACTGGCATGGTGGCACTCCCAAGGCCCTGTGGGCATGAGATGCCACTATGCCATGGTATGGAGAACCTAAAAAAAATACAACATTAAAAAAACAAAATCCATATTTTTCTTACTTTTTGATTTCTTCAACCACCAAATCCGACTCCAACAGCAACAACAGCAGCAGCAACTCCAGGTTCACGACACAATGATCCACAACAGCTAAGGTCCACAGGTAAAAAAAATCTTTAAGTCTTTTCTTTCCTTTCTTTTATTCATCTTAATTTTGTAATCCATTTTGGGTCTTCTTTATCTTCATCTGTTTTTGTAATCCACTCATGTTCCTTCTTTATCTTCCTCTTCAGCTTCATCTTCATCTGTTCTTCTTCTGTTAATCCAATAGGGAGGTGTTGCTCTATCAGCTCTGTGGCGTCAAATCAGACTACACAGGCTTTTATAGGCCTGTGACGTCACTTTTGAGAGGGAATAGTTCCCACTCTTCTGATTGGCTGGGATGACCATGTGCCTTTTTTTTGGAGGTGACGTCATCAAAAGTGAGTGAAGCCAGCCAATCAGAAAGGCTCAGCTTCCTTTCCCTTTAAGAGGATGTCACAGAACCCAGAATGCCTGGCATCACATGGTTTACTAAAATCAATAGGATTTGGGAGTCATCCTATTGGTTCTAGTAAACCATGTGATGCCAATGGCTGACATCACATGATTTACTGCATATTTTTCCTTTTTTATTATTCAACTTAATGCCATTTGTATTTAGTTTTAAAGCATCCTTTGATTTCTATAGCAGGCTTTTGCTCACCTCCCAACGAGTGCAATATCTTTGTTACACTTTCTTGTTTGTGATAATGTGTTGCTAATATTCCTAGCAGATTGAGCTGTAAACTATAACAATAGATAATGTTACTATAATAAAAGAAAGATACATTGTAGCTGCTGAGTTACACTGACTGAAGCAGCCATTATGTGAGTCACACAATCAGGATATTTACAGATTTATAACAGAAGCACCAAATGATTGCCAGATTAAGTAAGGCACCGTGGGGGTGTGAAACGCGTAGGGGGTCCTCACACCTCCTTTATGTGATGTATCATTAAATAATGATTTTTTGTTTTGACCTTTTCTAACCTGGCTCCCTTTGCTGTGCACTGCTGTTTTTTCTTTTGTTTACTAGGTAAGAATGTAGAATTATAGACTGCCACATGCTTTACAAATAAATATAAGAAGAAAATAAAGAACAAAAGGGGGCTGGTTTATAAATAAAAGACGGAATTGTGTTAATTGTTTTCAACTTTAAAGAAAAAAATAACAATGAGTAAGGCTTTAACACTTACATACATTTCAGCAGCATAAGTAGATCATGAAAAAAAAATTGCACTTTTTTATAGTAGAGATTGCGGGATAACATACTATAGGTATGTACACTCAGGGCCGCCGACGGAGGCAGACCTGAGACAAGGGTTTCGGGCCTGGTGGCTAAGTTGGGCCAAGCCAGCAACCGGGCCCAATGTCTGCATTCAGCTGCTGGGCCTCTGGTTGCCTCTTCCGGGCCCTGGCTCCCGGCTCTCCCTAGCTGCTTCCTCCTCTACACATGCTGGGCCTGTCTCCCCCGCCTATCCACACCAGAAGCTGGCTGCACCCAGAAGTCAGGCTCAGCTTGGACTGGAAAGCGGTGGGAAGAGGTGGCAGCAGCTGGAAGAGTCAGGGCCTGGCAGCGGCAACTAGACCTAAGTTGTAATTGTATTTGTGTAAGGGGGGAATGTAATTGTTGTGGGGAGTGGTAAATGTAATTGTGGGGTTGGATAGTGGAGTTAATTGTATCCTGGGGGAGTGGTAATTGTTTCTGGTGGGGGGGTTGTGGTAATTGTATCTGGGGGATAGTAGTGGTAATCGTAACTGGGGGGTAGTAGTGGTAATTATATCTAGGGGGTAGTAGTGGTAATTATATCTAGGGGTAAGTGGTCATTATATCTGGGGGTAGTGGTAATTGTATTTGGTGGGGTGGTGGTAATTGTATCTGGGGGATAGTAGTGGTAATCGTATCTGGGACGGCAGTAGTGGTAATTGTATCTTGGGGTAGTAGTAGTAATGTATCTGGGGTGGGGTAGTAGTGGTAATTGTATCTGGGGTAGTGGTAATTGTATCTGGGTGGGGTAGTAGTGTTTGTATCTGGTGGTGGTGGGTGTTTGCATCTGGGGGTGTGTATAGTGGTGTTTGTATCTGGAATGGGGTAGTGGTGACTGTATTTTGGGGGATAGTTTTGTATTGGGAGGGGTTATTGTGTGTTTATTAGGGGGGCAGTGTGTGAGGGACGAATTCTATGGGTAGTGGGGGGAAATGTGTGTGTGACCAGGGAAGGTGGTTGAAAAAGTGTGAGGAGGGGAGGATTGAGGGAGCGGAATTGAGTGAGAGGGGGTAATTGAGTAATAGCAGGGGGAAAGGAGAGAGGGAGGGTGGAGAGTAATGGGAAGAGTCAGAGACAGAGGAAGGAAAGAGAGGTGTGAAACGGGAGGGCTCACAAGGCCGCTGGCACATGAGGAGGGGGCGTACAGTAACTACTGTATTTGTAATTACTATTCTACATATTCTGTCACTGTCCCTCTATCTATGACCGTATGCCCTTTGTCAAATGGATCATACTATTTCATTGCTCATATCCTTTCATTTAGGTGAAGTGAGTCTGTGTCTAGCTATTAAATGCTGGACAGGTTGAGGTTCATTAATGAAATGCCTGGTTAAACAAGTAGGTATTGAGCTTGTTTTTATAGATTTCCAGAGAGGGGGCATCTCGAACTGTATGAGACAGATTGTTCCAAAGAGTGGGAGAAGCGTGGCTAAAAGCTTGGGTCACAAAAGAAGTTAAGGAGATTCTGGTAACTGGTAGGAGTCCTTCATCTGCAGATCGAAGTGAGCGAATGGGAGTGTAGGGGACTAGAAGCTGTTTCAGATAGCTGGGACCCTGGTCATGTAGTGCTTTGAATGTCAACAAGCCAGTCTTGAAATAAATTAATCATTTTACATGCAGCCAGTGCAGAGAATGGAGAACAGGTGTCGTGGCAAAAATGGGACTTGTTAGTTAACAACCTGGCCACAGCATTCTGCACAAGTTGCAGGCGGCACAGCTCTTTTTCTGGAAGACCCAGGTAGAGTGGATTGCAGTAGTCCAGGCATGAGGACACAACGGCATGGATAATCGTAGTAAGATCCTCTGGGGGTGATCAAGTGCTTAAACATGGCTATGTTTTTTAGGTGGATGAATGAAGATTTGACCACAACTGAAACCTAATGTTTAAGGGTCAAGTCACAGTCAAGAACAACACCAAGATTTCACACATGGACAGAGTTAAGCAATGTGGAACCCCCTTGCTGAAGGCCAGTTGGTTGACCTAGCTGCAGTCTTGTTGTCTTCCAATAGTGAGTATTTACCATGAGCACTTCTGTTTTTATCAGCATTCAACCTCAACCAACTGGCACGCACCCACTCTAGGAGCTCAGATAAGCAATTGTTGATGACTGATAATTGGTTCTTAGTACCTGGTGCAAAGACCAAGTAGAGTTGAGTGTCATCTGCATAGCAGTGATAACTCAGGCCATGTCATCTGATTATGTCATCTAGTGGCAGAATGTACACTGCAAACAACATAGGAGATATGATAGAACCCTGTAGCACTCTACATAACAGGGGCATTGGTTCAGAGGTCCTGCAGATACCCTCTGTGACCTGTCAGTGAAAAAAGCAAGATAAGGATCAACAGATACTGTGCCTTTCACTGCAACACTTGAAGAATTGTTCAAAACATTGAATTGGTAAGAAAATAGAATAAAAATCAATGATTAATACTTGTCATCTACGATTTGCAGATTACTTTGTTATTTTTGCCACAAGTCAAGAAGACTTCCAGCAACAGAGCAGAGAACTCTGTGAAACAGAAAAGAAGGGGGGCCCTTTTAAGGCTCTAAGCAAGACTGAAGTGATGTTCAACATATCCATCAACTATGTCTACCTTGGCAGGAAAGTATCAATTGGTGGCAACCTTCTGAATGAAATCAATAGTAAATTGAAGATGGGATGGTGCTTTGGAAAAAATAAAACAATTTTACAAGGGAGCCTTCTGCTATGCCTCAAAAGGAAAGTGTTTGCCTAGTGTATACTGCCTGTGCTCACACATGGATCTAAAACTTGGACCCTAAATGCAAAGACAATTCAAAAGCTGCAGGCGACTCAAAGAAGTAAGGAGAGATGTATGTTAGGCATTACCTGGAGACATTGGAAAAATAAATAATGGGTTTGAAAGCGAACAAAAGGGACATCATTGCAAAAGTGAAGAAACTAAAATGGCAGTGTGAACGAATCCCAAGAACAAATTACCATTGTTGGATAAAGATGGTTCTCGTCTGGATTCCAAGGGATATCAAATGACCAACATGATGACCAAAGGTAAAACCGTAGGCAATTAGGAATTTTGTTGGAGAAACGTGGAGAAGAGAGGCTTGCAACTGCAGTACTTGGAAGATCATTGGGGACGTTTTCATCCAGCAGGGGATCGACTATTTGATGATAATGATGATGGTATATATGTATATATGGGTTGAAGGAAAGGCACTGACACTGAAACCAATGACATAGCGTTTGAAGCAAGGGGTCTGGTTTGACTTCCAGTGTCAGCTCCTTGTGACCCTTGATAAGTAACTTTTATCCCTTTGTGCTTCAGGTGCAAAAATTAGAATGTAAACTCTATGAGGCCGGGATTTATTCTGCAGTAACAAAATGTATGAACAGCACTGTGTACACTGCAACGTTATATAAAAATAAATATTATTACTATTATATTGTATAGTTATGTGTTAACAAATATTATAGGCTGCAAAGCAGAGCATTAATGAAATGCCTATCTTTGATTGGTCAAAAGTATGACCATTTATAGTCAGTAAATCTATTAATATTTTATATTATAGTATTTTAGGGCATTTTGCGAATCAGAGTTGCAGCTTGGACCATCCTGTTGAATGGGAGCAGGGGAGGATGGCTGAATAGTTGTGTGAATGAGCGGGTTGGACTGGCAGTAAGGATCTGCAGGGAGTCCGAGCAGTTAGGTAGAGAGGGTAGTGGTGTGTGAGCATATGGGGCACTACAATTGGGTGTTCAGATTATTCATGTGAGAAAAAAAACTATACAAACGCATACTGTACATTTTAACCTATTATATTAGGAATCCACACACAAAAGGGCATTTCTGGCCACTAATGCCTGGCTGCGTTAAAGGCCTGGGTTTCAAATTGGTCCTTCAACTCCTCCAGCCAGGGCAGTATTGAGCAATAATGTTTGCAGAAATGTACAATATTAGGTAATATCCAGGTATAGAGAGAGAAATGGGAGTCCCAAGCTCCCTAGCGACGCTACTTCAAAAGAGTCCAGCAATTGTGCAGTTATGCAAGTGTAAATGACATCACTTTGTATACTTCTCAGAGACTGTCCCATATGTGGAATTTAACCCCTTGTGTATCACACATAAATAACACAGTGGTAGAGTATCCCCAATAGCCTCTGTCCCGAGGAATAACTTGTATGGGGTATATTCGTATAATAGAACGAACTCACTGTTTGAGTGTGTAAGGGCTTCTGGACGTCAGCATGCTCCAACCGGGGTAGAAGTAGATTGCAAGTATAGAGGAGAAATTTGGCGGTGCAACTGCTCCTGAAAAGAAAACTGCAGACCGGGGCTTCTTTACTGGTCAAAAAACTTTATTTGGCACATAGCAGCCAGAGAAACACTCTAACGCGTTTTGCGCGTCACTTTGCGCTTTATCAAAGAGAATACTACATATCACACGGAACTCCTTAAAATACCCACACTTCCCCGCAGTGTAACCAATAGGGGGCTCGTATGCATTTAATATATTCCGCCAACTCAAAATTGGAACTCCTCCCCTCCAAAGGTGGGGCCGAGGAGGTATAAGCTTCACATGCAGGGAAGAATGGACAAACAGACATATAAACACAACGACTGACGGGGAGACTACTGCACATAAGAATGTTCATACGTGAATTTGACCAATTGCATATATATTTTATACAAGAGCCTCCCTACAGTCCTAAAAAACATATTAATTACATAAATGTATTAAAAACAAAGATTTCATGGCTACCAAGAGAATCTTATGGATATACAAAAAAAAAATTCTAAAAAATTGGTTACAAAATTAACCACAATATTGGTGTTAATTGATTCTTAGCTAAATATTAAACATCATAATCATAATAGACATCATTAGAAAATAATTATGCCAGTGATGATACAAATTGAGAATATTTCCTAACAGACAAACCAATCCAGAAATTTGCCTAATATGAAATAGGATTTCATTGAATTACGTGACATTTCATAAGGTTTTCATACAGTTACAATCAGAATGTTCTAAGATTAAAGTGACTTTCTAAAAGGATCACAAAAATTAATAAAATAATCTTTAATTGTTAACTCTTTATCAGCACCTGATAGAAATAATGTCATGTCATGTATGAACATTCTTATTAGATATTGCAGTAGTCTCCCTGTCAGTCATTGTGTTTATATGTCTGTTTGTCCATTCTTCCCTGCATGTGAAGCTTATACCTCCTCGGCCCCACCTTTGGAGGGGAGGAGTTCCAATTTTGAGTAGGCGGAATATATTAAATGCATACGAGCCCCCTATTGGTTACACTGCGGGGAATTGTGGGTATTTTAAGGAGTTCCGTGTGATATGTAGTATTCTCTTTGATAAAGCGCAAAGTGACAGGCGAAACGCGTTAGAGTGTTTCTCTGGCTGCTATGTGCCAAATAAAGTTTTTTGACCAGTAAAGAAGCCCCGGTCTGCAGTTTTCTTTTCAGGAGCAGTTGCACCGCCAAATTTCTCCTCTCTACTTGCAATATTAGGTAATAGTACACGGAAAAGCTGGACAAGTTCATGAAAAAAGTTAATTAAATTAGGGAATTAGGGAGTCTCTGCCCAACAGTGCTTAATGAGCAAATCTAGCATCTATCGAGGCATATTCACCAGCTTAAGGAGGCAAAATACATTTTGCTAATATTTTCAACTCTTTTTGCATTTTGGATCTGACAGAGCTAATTGAATTCCAGTGAATTGCCAAAATTGTTTGACACATTTTTCGCATACTGATTGGTTTTGCAAAACCTTAATGAAATTGCTTACATTTTTTTTTTTTAAAAGTCCTCATTACATGGTTTGGACATACGTCGAAATGCTAATCCGTACGAAAACGGCTGTTTTACAGGTAGTAGAATAGGCCCAATAATGTTAGCATCTTCCGATATTAATACAATATAGTATAAAATAATTTTATTGTAGTTCATATTCACCTCAGAGCAGTAATCACAATTTAGGGCTTGTTAAATGTTTAGATAGCTTAATAAATATATTCATCCTGTCAATGAAGCCACGTTATCTCGGGTACTGTGCCTAAAACAAGAAGCTTCTCTATGGTCAAAAGTAGCGAAAAATGATTTGTAACATACAAAGCTGTTTTTAGAAGTAGAAAGTTATCTGATTTAATATGCTGGAAGACAAGAATATTTGTCTTTGCAATTTTGAAAGAGGATTGTTAATGTAGTTTTGGCATTTTGGCAATAACTTGAAAACTCGCAAATGATTTAATTTTAAGACCAATGGCTGGCTATTTACATTGCCTGGCTGTCATTTATAAAATCAATTATCAAGAGGCTTTAAGTTGGAATTTGTTTTAAAATCCATCTCAAAGACAGAAGAAAGCAAGAGTCCCAGCTGCAACAGATAACAGAGTGATTAATTGAAAGAGCCCTAGATGTCCTATAACTGAATTATATCAAGGTTTCCAACACTATAGTGCTTAGTTAAGACAGGAATTTTTCAAAAGTAATTGAATAACCACAGCTCTGAATACCGCACACTTACCCACCCAAATGTCACATGTGTAGCTTTATCTCTTCTTTGGCTGTGGTCAGCAGGCCATGAAAGGAGTGCTGTTTATGCAACCAGACTGAGGTCCTAATGTTACTAAAATTGTAGACCGCAATAAAAAGACAATTTGTAAGTACAGTATGGAGGGCATCTTCCTTATTAAAGTACAAAAAAATATATAACTTGATATTGTATTGTTCCCATGGTAATAAGGGCTAGAATGTATTCAAACGTGCATATGAAAATAATTCAGTAATCAACATCTCACCTGCATTTCTGTAATTTTGCCTGAATGTTGCCATTTTCCCCAGAATTTGGTAAAAATTGCAGTAAATTGCAGTAGAAAAGGGACATGTGACCTTGCACATTGACCAACATTTTTGTTTTTTACCTTGACTATTTCTGTGAAATGTGACAAAAAATAGCCTGGTAAATATTGCCTGGTTTGCGCATATCTATTAATATTTGTGTACGTAGTGTACACTTAAAAAGACTCTAAGGGGGTTTGTGGCACTGCAAGTTGTCTTATTAAATAGTTCTGCTTATTAAATATATCCCTGTGTGTCAGTGCGAGCCTAGGTGGCTTGTAAATTTTGAAGACAACAAATGCTTGATGTATTAAAGGAGTATCTCTTGCTATAAATATAAACTTATTGTTCTAAACAATTGTAAGTGGAAATATATAGGAATTAAAGGGTGCTGGCAAATGGAAGCCTTCCTCTGTTTCTCAATGAAAGCGTGGATCATGAAAATAATGTTTTCTTTGGCTTTGAATGATGTGCATGGGGTGGTGATGCAGCTGGGAAGTGGTGATCTAGTGGGACATTCTTGTCATTTAATTTTAATATTACAAAGGTAATATTTAAATTGTAAAACAACAATGTTAACATGAATTTTCCAAATAATTAAGCGGCTTGGTAAAAAAAAAAGTTGTTTTCCTTTTGTACCGCAAGACAACATTAAAAGAACACAACATTAAAGGCCCCAGCATTCACAAAGGAAATATCTTCCAATTTAAAGTACTCACGCTGGTGCAGTGTTTTAAAATTATTTTGCTTACCAAACAGTTAAAAGCTTGTTCCCAAAATAAATCAAAGTAATACAACCAATACAGCTGACATCACCATGGCAACCTTATATGTTGGATTTAAAGCGCTCTCAAAAATGTCACCAGTCACAAAAAAACACCAAATGCTTAAAAAATATACAGTGTATATTTATTCAGTTCAAAGTGAAATATTTTATAGAATTAATTTGATGGAATCACTCATTGCTGCTATGCCTTCCATTGCAACATCAGAAACATCAAAGGATACCCTCAGTTCTGGAAGTAAGTTTGAATGCACTGTACATTGTTAAATAGGCTGTACAGTAGGGATAATGGTCCATACTAACTAAGCAGAGCTATTCTATAAGACACCTTTGAGCGCTAGAAGACACCTTATGGCCCATTCACTTTAATGGATTATTAGAGATCTTCCAGAGCCAGAAGGTGTCTGGTGGAATAGAAACCCTTAGTAAACAGGGTTGAACTGGTATGCCAGGGAAATTTGGAATTCTCTCGTGGGCCCACAGCATGCCAGGGCCGCACTCCAGGAGGGAGAGCGAGACAGCTGACACAATGATACTCTGCCCCATGGAGTTTACAATTCCTACAATTTCTAATGTTCTATTTGTCTCTAAGTTCTTAAATAACAGTTATTTCCTATCTATAAACCTCATGGGTAAGTCATTACCACCGGTGAAGGCACCTGCACAATAAACATACTATATTTAACAATGAGACTGGCATGCTTACCTTTGTCTTACCATAAAAACTTTTTTTTGTCTGATGCATCAATCATTTTTTATGAAAATAAGATAATTGTGTGAATAAATATATTTGTCGACATGTAGACTAAAACATCAATAAAACCACAAAATATAAATTTCCTGAAATGTTATTTCCTACAAATGTTATTTGTTGATTGAGGAAATTACGCAAATAGAATGTCCACTGGTAGCTTACTTCATTAACCAATGGCACAATCAGTCAATGTTTACTTGTTATAAAGTAGTCTACTGGCTTGCAGAGCTAACAAACGATCCTGCAGTACTCAATAAATATACAACTGGATCAGCCTAGCATTTTAATAAATAAGGTTTAATGTAAAAATAAATTCAGTTTTGTGCTGCTAGCACTTTCTGAATTAAATGCTTTAGGCATGATTTATCAAAGGGTTGCAAAGCCAAGCAACATTCCTAGCAATACTGCTAGTATTATACAAGGCAAGGTTTATTCTTAATTTTATGTATTGTATACTTCTAAATGCAAAATATTTTTCTCATCCGCAAATGAAATACAGTAATTTAAAATAAAATGTAACATACAGTATGTTAACGCGTAATACAAAAATAATGAAGGTGATCTTACAATATAAGGGATGTAAACTCACCTTAAAGCAGTGATCTGCCTAAAATTAAAATTTTTGAAATAGCATTTCAAGCACAGGTTCCCCTGGAGCTGAACTGTGTCTGAAATGGAGCTCCGGAGATCCCCTCAGTTCCCAAGATATTTACCGGTCTAATTACTGGCATTTAAACTGGGCTTTTAAATGGCCATCCAATGGGAAACTGCAGCGCATGATGTTGCTTCCACCTACTAGCCCACAGGATTTACCAGATTTGGTGTCCATTTTGAACTTCTGGAATGGTGTGGGTCAGCTCCCAGAGATTTCCTGGTTCTAATGCTCTAAACAAAAAAAGAGAGTAGCTAGGAGGACTGCTTTAAGCAAATCATTTCTAGAGGGTACTTATATGAAAGCAGAGGGAGCTGGGAGCCAGCTTGTCACTCTCTTCTGGGGCCTGCTATGGAAGTGGCAACCATGGCTCCTCACTTACTTAAACATTCTGCCAGAAAACAGACCTCTCCAGCTCAACAAGTTTGTGCCAGCTTCCCAATCTGCTCAAAAAGTTTTCATAGCTTCCCCCACACCCTACCACGCCAACTCAAAAACTCTTAGGGCTCTGGTAATTTCAAGAGTTTGGGGCCAAGGAAACCTCTCAGTGGGCTTGGATCCAACCCTGCGATGCTAGATAACCAATATGAGAATGTTGTGGTTCTTCCCTCTTGAAGCTGCAATGTCTGTCCAGGGCAAATTACATTTTAAGTGATCTTAATATATGAATATATTTAACTTTCCAGGCTCGGCCATCTATGGGTGGGGTGTCTAACTTTGACACCTTGGAAAAATGAGACAAGTAGGTGACAATTCTGTCTGATCAAGTTTTTTGTGAATTCAAAAGTTGATTGAGTTAATTGGAGCTGTCGGAAGGGAACAGAGTTTCACATTAACATGAAAAGGAAAAACATTAATAAGTGGAATCCAATGTGCTCTCAAAGACAATGGAGTGGTACTGTAGTAAATATAACAGTATTGCAGAGATTGAAAAATTGAGAGGCATATCTTATATCAATCAACCTCGAGGGCAAAGTAAAGGTGATTTATAGCCTTTTCTATGTCTTTTCAGTTACGTGAAAATGAAAGCTCACTTTAATTTCTTTATGTAGCTGCATCTATGTGTAAAAAAGATTTGTCCAAAAGTAGAACCTAGCCGCAATATGAAAAAAGGAGTGTTTTGACACAGAGAAGAAAACCACCATCCATGCCATGTTAGAAAGGTAATACATCTTTGTCAACAGTGATGTAGAGAGGAGACCAAGCAGTGCATGGTTGTAATGTGTGGTTTCCAGGGGTCTGAATAGGAATAGGAAAGCCTCAGAAGCATTACATTTACTTGGTAGAATTAGAGGTAAACGCAAATGTAGCTATCTCCAGAATTGAGTGATTACATGTTGCACCTGACAGAAACAATAAGTCAACTACTGAAGTAGACCAGAGTACATAAGTCAGTGTGAGTGCTCTGTTTTAAAGTTTAAACTAATACTGTGGAATTTCTTAGAGCACTGTGGCTAAACTGGAGAATTCTTGTGATCTGTGAAACTGGTAAAAAATATGACATTTTCATATTTATTTTTTTAGACTATCATAATTAAAAAGGCCACCCAGAGTGGCTGTTAGGAAACTAGGTCTAGGTGTGAGAAGAGAAAGAGGTTAGAAAAAAGTACAACAAAAAGAAAGATGTTGCTTGGTAAGGCGCTTATGCAAAATAAACAAACAACAATAAATATACTCTAATAATAAAATAAAACAAGAGCACAAAGGAAAGTCATATATATGAGATTAGTAGGATTCTGGTTTTAACCACCAGATCATCTTCAACATGCCATCTCCATTTTATGGAACATCAATGTCCTTTTTATATTTAATTTTAATAAATTAGCATAACTGTTTATACAGCCTGTTTTGTTTATGTGTTGAGTGTTAGTTTGTTTTGTGCTTTGTCTGTCCGTTAGTGTCATATGTTTTGTAATCAGCAGTATACACTAGGAGTTTTCTTTGTGTTTAATTTCACATATACCACGTGACGTTACCCACAGAGCCACCAAGTCGATCCAGGTGCACAAGATTGGAGTACCAAAAAAAAGGACTCCAATATAAACATCAGTGCATTTGGACTATTATTGAACGTTTCCTTTGAGGCGCCGGTTTGTATCTGTTTTTTTAGAAAAACTATAGTACAGATGCAGCGGCCGTTATCCACCCATTTCTTGTAGCTGTTTTCATAAAGTCTGCTGTATTCCACGCAGGATTCACTCGTTATTATTCCGCGAACCCTGCCGTGAATGCCGCCAATCACACAAATTGCACCTGTGTTTACCATTGTTCATTTCTTTGAATTACTTGGATTCTGATTTGTTTGGGTGCAGTTCTTCGCTTTTTCGCCAGATGGCAAAAATGAATTCTCTTTGCTCTATCCAGTGGATAGTATAGCTATGTACTGTAGTCAATTTGCAGGTGTCTAAAAACCAGATAAAACAGAATCTACCACAGTGATCCATTGTTAATTGACCTTGGTCGCTGTAGATGTTATCAAATGTAGGCGTTTTCATAATTGAAGTATCAAAACACAATGTTGGGTACATTATTTTCAATTGCTATGCCCACACATTTGCTGAATAGACATACACTCAACATCATGTTGTAAGGGATCGGGGGACACGCGCCTCTCAGCGGGTCACTGTCACCCAGGCTCCCAGTGCGTCCGCTCGTCCCAGAACCCCTTCCCGTCGGCTCCTTACCTCCTCCGGTTGGACGCCATGCCGCTCCTCCATGGTGCACGCCACATCCTGCCACACACGGCCGGGGCACGCACACGGGAACCTTAGAGGGCGCGCGCACACCCGATCCTCTTTGCCATCCTCCCGCACCGCTGGCTCCGCCTCCCATCAGCTACAGGCTGTCTCCACCACTCACCTGGCTGACTCCAACTCTGGGCACCTGAACCTATCCCTGGGCTTGCTCAGACAGGCCACCGCTCCACCTCTTGCTCTCATTGGTCCTCCTGCATATATAACCCCAGTCTACCCTCTCCTTCCTCGCTCTGCATAGTTCTTCTGTGCCTTCGGTTGTTCGGTCGTCTATGCCTGGCTCTCTTCTGTATTACAGCTCTAGTTCCTGTCCCTGCCCCCGTTGGATACCCTTGGATTTGATCTTGGCTCTCGTTGACTTCGTGTACATTGCTACTCCATGGACTCGGCTTTGGACGTTACTATACTGCTCTCTCCTGCCCCTGACCTACGGCTCTCGGATATCTACCCTCGGACTTCTGGCACCCTGGAAACAGCAAGTATCAAGTTACCCCTTTCTTACCAGGCCCGGCAACGCATCATACCACACTCCAGGCAGGCCCTCACTGCTGTGGGTGCGTGTTATACCCTTACCCACCTCAGTATTGGGGACTGGCCAGGTCTGCGGGCATTCAGGCATTACATTATGCAGAGCCCAACAAATGCAGACCCCCCTGAGGTGGGCCAAGGTGTATCTATGGATCACTGGCAATTTTTAAGCGATCAAGTCACGGCCGTGGCACAGCAGCTTTCTAACCTCTCCCTGCGGGACTCACCAGCTGCACCGTCTCCTCCTGCCCCAATACCTATGGGCCTCTCGGAGCCACGTATTGCACCTCCCAACCGGTATGCCAGAGATCCCCTTACTTGCCGGGGATTCTTGAACCAATGTGACGTCTAGTTCGAGATGTCCCCATCTCGGTTTCCCACAGATCGCTCTAAAGTGGCCTATGTCTACGCCCTGCTGACGGGCGACACTCTCGCTTGGGCTTCACCTCTCTGGGAGCACAGAGCTGAGATAACACAAGACTACCCCAGATTTCGGCGAGATTTCCAGCAGGTCTTTGACACACCAGTGCGTAGGGAGACTGCCGCTTCTTCCTTGTTTCATCTCTCCCAGGGTCGCAGGTCGGCTGCAAGATATGCGGTGGAGTTCCGCACCATCGCTGCGGAGACTCTGTGGAATGATGAAGCCCTTTCCACGGCATATTGGCAGGGATTGTCCTTATTGCCCTCAGCATCCGGACGGACCAGCGCATTCAAGAGAGACGCCAGGAGCACCAGCATCCCCGTTTCATGCTGCCCTCGTCTGCTTCTCCTAGGTCTTCTCCCTTGGCTCTTCCTGCATGGGACACTCCTGAACCGATGCAGAGCGGTAGCTAGCATCCCCAGACTGCTGAGAGAGGACACGCCGCCGAAATGAGGGTCTCTGCTTCTACTGTGGGTCCCCGGAGCATCAACTGTCGCCTGTGACCGGGAAACGAGAACGCCCAAGTAAAGGTTGAGGGGCTTTTACTGGGTACCATCTCTCCTTGCCCCTCTCCTTCCAAAGAGCTACCGAAGAGAATTCTACTGTCCATAACTCTCGAGGGTCCCAATGTCCGAGTAGCAGTGGAAGCCTTCATCGACTCCGGGTCTGGTGGCAAATTCTTGGATCACGACTATGCTTGCAACAATCAAATTCCGTTAGTCAAGTAGTCACCCATCGGTCTTGAGGCTATCGAAGGTTGACCGCTCCAACCAGCGTTTATTATATTGGAATCTGTTCCTCTCACCCTGACCACCACGGATGGTCATACGGAGGTCATCATCTTCGATGTCTTCCACTCACCTACTGTCCAGGTAATTTTGGGATTGCCATGGCTCCAGCTTCACAACCCGCGTGTCGATTGGACAGACGAATTACCGATCCAGTGGGATACTACCTTGAAGGAGGCGGTCATTCCTCCCGTTACCGTGCTCGCTGGTCTTGACGCTTCTTCACCTCCTCTCTCCACCCTGCCTGAGGTATACCGTGATTTTTTGGATGTCTTCAACAAGACTCAGGCGGAAGTCTTACCACCTCATCGTTCGTACGACTGCCCCATCAAATTAATTCCTGGAGCCACACTCCCTAAGTCTAAGTCGTATCCCCTCTCCGTGCCTCAGACCAAGGCTATGGTGACTTACATACAGGAGAATCTCCAGAGAGGTTTTATTCGGAATTCCACTTCCCCGGCCGGGGCGGGTTTCTTCTTCGTGAAGAAGAAGGATGGCTCACTAAGACCCTGTATTGACTTTCGTGGGCTTAACAAAATCACGGTTAAAAACGGTATCCTCTTCCTCTAATTTTGGAACTCTTTGACCAGCTCCAAGGAGCCTCTATATTTTCCAAACTCGACCTGAGAGGAGCTTACAATCTAATCCGAATATGCGAGGGTGACGAGTGGAAGACTACATTCAACACACGTACGGGTCATTATGAATATCTAGTGATGCCGTTCGGCCTCTGCAATGCCCCAGCCATCTTCCAAGAATTTATAAATGATATCTTCCGGGACATTTTGGGTGTTTTCGTCATCGTATACCTAGATGATATCCTCATTTTCTCCAAAAACCTGGAGGAGCACATTCGTCACACCAGGGTGGTCCTCGCTCGGCTTCGTGCCAATAGCTTCTACGCGAAGATGGAAAAATGTCTCTTCCATCGATCATCCACAGCCTTCCTTGGCTATATAATTTCCGACAAAGGCTTCACCATGGATCCTGAGAAATTGAAGGCTGTTCTAGATTGGCCGTTGCCGAACTCCTTAAAAGCCGTCCAGCGTTTCCTTGGGTTTTCAAACTACTATCGGAAATTCATCCGTAATTTCTCCACTATCGCTCTACCCATTACCGCTCTCACCAAAAAAGGGGCTGATCCAGCAGCATGGTCCCCAGATGCCATCAAAGCCTTTGAGTTTCTTAAAAAAGCTTTCGTCTCTGCCCCCATCCTTCGTCACCCGGAAACGTCTCTTCCTTTCAACCTTGAGGTTGACGCTTCGGATGTGGGAGCTGGAGCGGTACTCTCGCAAAGGTCTTTACCCCAAGAAAGACTCTATCCTTGTAGATTCTTTTCTAGGAAATTCTATTCGGCCGAGAGAAATTATGATGTTGGGAACTGTGAACTTTTGGCTATCAAATTAGCCTTGCAAGAATGGAGACACCTCCTCGAGGGTACCAAAGAGCGAGTAGCAATTCTCACCGATCACAAAAACTTATTGTATATTGAGGGGGCTTGTCGTCTGGGATTCCGTCAAGCACGTTGGGCACTTTTTTTCTCGTTTCAATTACACGATTTCTTATATTCTGGGTACCAAGAATATCAAGGCCGATGCACTTTCTCGCCAGTTCTCTACAGAGGAAGGATCTAACGAATCTTCAGAGTCTATTCTTCTTGCAAAATACATTATTTCTGCCAATACTTTCGACATCCTGGATGAGATCACCAAAGCCCAGGCTCATATCACTAGGAGATTTAAGGTGCCAGAAGGACGTCTGTACGCTGCTCCACGTTTTCGCCACAAGATCTTGGAGTGGGGGCATTCTTCCAGATCAGCTGGTCATCCTGGCTTCAAGAAGACCTTTTAAACGGACCTTTTGGTAGCCTAATGTGAGTAAAGACATTTTTGATTTCACCAGAGCTTGTCCAGTTTGTGCTCAGAGCAAGTCCGCCCGACACAAGCTATCCGGTCTTCTCTTTCCCCTTTCTATTCTGGAACGGCCTTGGAAGCATATTTCCATGGACTTTATTGTGGAACTTCCTCCTTCTATGGGGATGAATACGATCCTTGTAGTAGTGGACAGATTTTCAAGCACACACACTTTGTACCCCTCAAGGGTCTCCCCAATTCAGCTACCTTGGCTGACATATTTTCTAAAGAAATTTTCAGGCTACACGGTGTTCCACTCACCATTGTCTCGGACAGGGGTACTCAATTCATTTCTAGGTTTTGGCGAGCATTCTCTCAGAGACTTGGCATATCCCTCCTCTTCTCCTCGGGTTACCACCCACAGACCAATGGCCAGACAGAGAGAATTAATCAGACCTTGGAGCAGTATCTCAGATGCTTTGTGTCAGAATCTCAAGACAACTGGGTGGACCTACTACCCTGGGCGGAGTTCGCAATTAATTAGTTGAAGAATGAATCCACGCAAGAGTCGCCTTTCTTCATTAATTTTGGGTTCCACCCCAGCAGCCTTCCTCTCTCTTTCCTGCCCTCTGGTGTACCTACAGCAGATATCCAAGTTTCTAATCTACAACACTCCTGGAAAAAGATTCAAAAAGCCTTGCAAGGGGCCATCCAAAAACAAAAGGCTCAAGCAGATCTGCGACGTCCGGTGGCTCCGGAGTACAAACCTGGAGAGAGAGTCTGGCTTTCTTCAAAAAATATTAAAATTAAAACTCCTTCTCAGAAGCTGGTGCCCAGATTCTTGGGTCCCTTCAAGGTCCTCGAATGGATCAATCCAGTAGCCTATCGACTTTCGCTACCTCCCACCATGAGGATACCCTCAGTGTTCCACGTTTCCCTTCTGAAACCCTTCGTTCAGAATGTACATTTTCCGGACTGTTATCATAGACCCAACCCCATCGTAATACAAGGGCAACAAGAATTTGAGGTTCACTCCATTCTCGATTCACGTTTTTCTAGGGGCAAACTTCAGTTCCTCGTTCATTGGAAGGGATATGGTCTGGAGGAACGTTCCTGGGTACCTTGTCATCACATTCATGCCCCAGCTCTTCTTAAACAATTTAGTCGGAAATTTCCTCACAAATCATGGGAGGATCGTCCGGAGTCCGATCATCAAGGGGGGGTACTTTAAGGTATTGGGAGACACGCGCCTCTCAGCGGTTCCCCGTCACCAGGCTCCCAGTGCGGCCGCTCGTCCCAGACCCCCTCTTAAAACAATTAAGATCGAATACATGTAGTCATATGAATTGTTTTAATTATACCTTGGCCAGTACCCAATTAAATAATCAACAGTAACCAATGGGACTGTAACACTGTGTATATAAGGCACATAGAATCAGTCAGCAAATCACTCCTGAAGAAACCGAGTGCGGTGAAACGCGTAGAGTGACGCTGACCAGTGAGATCCACAAGCGTTTGGAGCCCCTGCGAGCGGATAACGTCAATTCCGGTTTACGGGTTCGGTGAGACGCACCAGTGACACGCACGCTGAGACACAGGGGAGGCAGAGTACACACGCTCCACTTGCTGAGATCCAATTCACAGGATCTATATGCTTGTTTATTTTTATTACCATGTGAGTGCATCCCTTACCACTTACCTTTTATAAATTGTCATACAGTCTGCACTATGTCCGTTTCCTTTGTTACCTACTAAGGTCTCCAGAAGCTCCTTGCGATTACCATTCCTGGTGGGCTGTTATTCAAAGATACCTTTATGTGATCACCACTCACTTTATGTTTGTGAGTATTTTGCACACAGATTCCTGTATATACATCATTTCACTATTTATCACGTATATTGCACTATCAGAATATTTTTCTGTTTTCCATGGTTTGCGCTTCCCGATGACCTACACCTCTTCACTTTGCATGGGATCGTGAGAAGGATCCCCCACTGGGTTAAAGCGGCATCCAAATCTGTTTGTATTGGTATCATTTTTATTTATTCACATTAAGATTGTGCTTTAGGCAGGTTGTACTATAATTGGTTATCCTAGAGCGCCATTATTGATAAGTTTGTTTGTTTCACGTGTCTCCACCACTCACCTGGCTGACTCCCACTCTGGGCACCTGAACCTATCCCTGGTCTTGCTCAGACAGGCCTTCGCTCCACCTCTTGCTCTCATTGGTCCTCCTGCATATATAACCCCAGTCTACCCTCTCCTTCCTCACTCGGCATAGTTCTTCTGTGGCTTCGGTTGTTCGGCCGTCTATGCCTGGCTCTCTTCTGTATTACAGCTCTAGTTCCTGTCCCTGCCCCTGTTGGATACCCTTGGATTTGATCTTGGCTCTCGTTGACTTCGTGTACCTCGCTACTCCCTGGACTCGGCTTTGGACCTTACTACGCTGCTCTCTCCTGCCCCTGACCTACGGCTCTCGGATATCTACCCTCGGACTTCTGGCACCCCGGACACAGCAAGTATCAAGTTACCCCTTTCTCACCCGGCCCGGCAACTCATCATACCACACTCTGGACATGCCCTCACTGCTGTGGGTGCGTGTTATACCCTTACCCACTTCAGTATTGGGGACTGGCCAGGTCTGCGGGCATTCAGGCGTTACACATGTTAAGTCCTTATACGAAACCGAATTGTAGTTATGCATTTTTAATATTTTGTGTAATTAATGCTGGAGCAGATAAGAAGGCAACTTTAGCAGAGATATATCATCATATCATTGCGAACTATGATTTTTTCAAATTTTCACCTAACCATCGTGGGTGAAAGCATTCAATATGGCAAACTTAACTAATGAGGATTGCTGTTTTTGCACAGCCCCTCCTCAGGGAGATAGCTGGGTTATTGGTCTGTGCTCCCAGCTTTTGCCGGTATGTTTGCTCATGGCAACTTCAAAAGGAGTAAGCTTGGGTTTAATCCATTTAAGATTCGTATTTCCAGACCCTGCAATGTACCAGCACCGACTTGCCAATATTATTGCAATAACGGTCTGACCGTCACTAAAAACCTGGTGAACCGCAATCCTTGCTACCTAGCCCCGCCTGATTACAAGCCTGATTACCAGCTTCAACAGGTACCTGTTATCTATAATGCAGACTACAGGAGTGACCCCCAGCTTGTACGTACAATACATCTCTGACATTGGCTTATCTCCACCCAGTTAGCAAAGTTCATTATGAAGGTATAGTAAATATAATGTACTATACAATATTAACTTTAATTCCCAATGACACTACAGTAGTGTATGCCTGCCATATCAATGCTTGTACACATGCACACTAGAGTGCGACTTGACGCATGCGCACTACCGGAAATAATAGCATCCTTTTTTTCCCAGAAAAGAAACTTTGGAATCGAGCGTCAAAAGATAAGGATGAAGTTCAATGGAACTCTAATATCCCTTTTTTTAAACGTTGCCATTTTACTTTTATTCTGTCAGTATAAATGCTTTTCACGCTTTTAAAACTTTTGCTACGCTATTATTTTTGACAACACTCTATGCACTGTACAGTACTGTAGTAAGTGATCGATTCAATTACCCTGTACATGTCATAACCTGTACTAAAATTTCACAACGGGATGTTTCTTGCTTTTATTCCACTTCATGGTTAATGGAAAACACTATGTGATGCATTTTTAGAACACAAAGATAACGGTTTCATGATTTAGCTGCTGGTAGAGATTTTCCATTTCTGGTTCCACGCACATGCGCATTATGAATCGGACTCAGAAACTTAGAAATCCAATGGAAACAATTTTTTTTAAAGGGGCATTCTTTTTTTTTCTTGAGGAGAGAATAATTGTGCGCTTTATACAAAACCTTATAGAGTATGATGCAATGTTTTCATATTCAATCATTTTTTACATTGTTAAAATAATTAGACTTTGCATGTGTAATTAATTTGGGTAAGAACCCCCCCCCCAAAATAATACTAACTTTTATTCTATATTTATTATTTATTATTCAATACCTTCAGCTTTGGGTAGGCTTGGTCTTCTTTTCATACTGTTTCTGGAAATCGCACACACACACACACACACACACACACACACACACACACACACACACACACACACACACACACACACACACACACACACACACACACACACACACACACACACACACACAATCACACACACACACACAAACACACACACACACAAACACACACACACACACACACACACACACACACACACACACACAAAACTTGGTCTCAAGGGAGTGATGTTGAAACTTTTATTAAATTTCAAAAGAGTTCCAAGGATTCCATTCTACTATAATCCTGCATGCTCATCCTAGCATTGGACAAATATGGACTAATTTAGTTACCTCCCCCGGCAATGGGACCTTCATTAGAAAAAGAAAGATACATTATCTTTGACCATGATTGACTGAACTCTGCAGTAGATGTTACGTTTGTTAATAGAGTCAGATTCGTCACACCAACCCTGTGTTGTAGCAGCTAGAGAATTGCACTAGCATATGAAAGATCATGGTTTCAATTCCCGCATGTGTATTATATAAAATGTATTCACTGTTGGACTGTCATTGGTCAGAGAAGGGTCAAAAGAGCGTAAGTAAGTGACGCGCACATGGATGAGCCTGATGAACAGGGAGAGGAGAGAGCTGCAGAGAGGAGAGAGCTGCAAATTCTGGACAAGTCCTCGCGGAACCCCTCTGTGTGATCGTGGCGGCCATTTTGCAATCCTGGATATAACACGATCCAAGTTATAACACGGTCTCATTATGTGGACCCAGAGCACCGCGCTATAACAGGTTTCAGCTGTACATGACATACAGTACTGTATACAGTATTCTAAAATAATTGCAAAGAAAACAAGTAAACCAAAAAATGCGTTTTGATATGCAAGACGCTTTTAGAGTAATAAAAGCAGCAAGAGAAATAAAAACATGTTATATTTTCTTCTAAAAGTAGTACAGTAATTTTTTGGCTCTAAAATAATTGCAAACAAAATAAGTAAACAAAAAAATGCATTTTGATATGCATGAAGCATATACAAGTAATACAGTAATTACCAAATGAAAACAAAAATACTTACTCTGTTGTGACTGGGGGTGATGGTCCCAGGTATCAGAGGTCTTCCATCAATGGCTACTATGGCTACCGGCATCTCCCTAGTAGTTAGGTAATGGAGTGGAGATCCACAAATGCATGATCAATGAAATTCCCTGTAGCTCCTAAGTCCACAAAAGCCTGAGAGAACATGGAGGCTGGTCCCAAGGAGAGTAACACTGGCAGGGGGACCCGTGCAGGTTGGGATGGAAAAGGAATAGAAGAAATGCTCAGAGAATATTCCTCTATCTTCACTGGGCACTGGGGTTTCCTGGATTTAGGACAATTTCGGGCGAGATAACCTTTGAGGCCACAATACAGGCACAGCCCCCTGTCACGTCTCCTAGTTCTCTCGTGCTCAGGTAATTTTGTATCACCTAATTGCATTGGCTCCTCATCTAGGAGAGGTGCAGTATTGAAGTGAGGAACACGCCAAATTATTGGAGTTTTTGAAGGATGGTCTCGCTCGGTCAGCCGTTCTCACATCCGGTGATCTATTCTGATACAGAGAGCAATCTGAGGATTCAAAAATACTCCACGTCATAGGGTCCCCTTCATAACGTAGAGGCGTCGGGATCCGTGGTTCCCTGGGCATAGGGGATGACAGAGCTGGCGCTGGAGATGATGCCAGCAATAGTGGTGCAGGGGTAGAACCCACCTGGAATGTATCCAACCGGATAATGTCCTGAAGTCAGCTAGAAATGAGTGACAGCTGTTGGTTTTGCTGAGTGAGGCATGTCTCATGATCCCCAAGTAGTTCCCCTTGCAGAAATACAGCTCGCGCTACCTCAGTGGGGTCCATGTTTGGCCGAGTAAAATGTGATGATGCTCGTCTCAAATCAGGAGGCGGACCCATAGGGCTGAGGTAGGGATGCAAATAAACCGACCACAATCCAGGGACCGAGTCCTGTAAGTGTATCCGTAGTCAGTATGAAAGCAGGAGTCAGGCAGAAGAGTTGCAAAGTCCAAGGGACAGGCAGAGGTTAGGGCTGGCGGCAGAGGTGCAAAGTCAAGGAGGCAAGCGGAGATCAGGGCAGGTGAAAGGCAGCGAGGTTGGAGTCACAGTCTGGGGTCAGCAACAGGAATTCAAAACAGGCAAGAGTATAAGGTGTAACTGTAAAGACCGACAGGAGCTGCAAACACAGAACTTTGCTCGGCGACTCCCTATGGTAACTGCAGCCTTATAAAGCAGGCTGCCAGTACCCAAAATGGCCACAGAGAGCAGAAAGGGCAGGAGAGACAGAAGACCCAGCACGGATCAAGCAGAATCCTTACACATATGCGTTTCAACAAGGTTCCAATTTGACATACACGCATGCGCAGAATTAATATTTTACATTCAGAAGAAGAGGCGATGTATTTTTCATTTTAACTTTATTATCATGTACAAATAAAACATTTAATTCGTTAAAAATACTTTTGTTGTGTGTGTTCATATTTATAATTTTTAAATTACAATTACACACACTTGAACTACTGTACGGGAATAAAAGACAGATTGCATTGCAATAAGATTTCGGATAACGGCCGCTGCATCTGTATATTAATTTTCTAGTAATATTTAAAAACAAAACACATTTTAAAGAGAGTTGTGTGTTTAAGATGATTTTCTACATTTACTCTTCTTTTAGTGTCCATTTTTTTAATTGCAATAGTATTCACAAACAGAATTTAGGTGAACTCTACTGGAATTCAAATAATTAAGTATTCGACAGAATACCCAATAGAAGTAAGTGCGCATTAAAGCAGAAATGTTACCTAAAATCAAATAGTTGTTTGACCATATATGTGCAAAGGGGATTCTCCATAGCGAACCACTGTTTTCAAAGCTCTGGAGAACCCCCATTTGCTGAGATATTACTTTTGCCAGTGCTTAGAAGGAAAAACAAAGATGGCTGCAGGGTCATCCAATCGGAAGCTGCAATGTCATCTCAAGATTACATTACTGCTTTATATTGGCTGCATAAGCGAGGCCGACTCCAATTGTTATGGTGTTTCTCTCAGGCAAGAATTATTGTAGGAAAATGTTAACATGAAATATCCCATGAACGAGAGGGGGGGGGGAGGGCATATGGCTTGAACTCATGTGGTTCAGTCCCATGGAACCTCTTTAAAAGAGAAAGCCACAGGTTGTTGAATATATTTTTTAATTCTTACCTTTTAGATAAATCTGTTTCTTTCTATAACAAAATGTAAAATGATACAGTCATTAAAAAAAAAGTAACAATGTAAAAATATACATAACAGCACAGTGTTAAATGTTTTGTATAACATTGTTTTGCACTTTGCAAACAAATATCATTTTGGGTAGGTAATCATTCCTTTGCAAGATAAAAAATCTTGACTTTCACAGAATTACCTCATTATTCTTTTATAATCGTGTATGCAATTAAAAGTAAATTGTGAAGTATTATTGTAGGCACAAGTGCTGCTTTCCCCCCCATCTCTACAGAGGAAATACAATATAAAATGTGATACAACTTGGAAAGAAAATTGGCAACAAATTATTTTTCTATAGCTTTATACAGTTATTTTTCTTGCTGGTTATACAACTGAGTAATTCTATTAAATAAAAGTCTTTGCAATGGAATGTATGGTGTCTGCTTAAGATACACGGCAAACTGAACTGCGTCCTTGATATGATGCTCCTCAAGGCATCATGTACTGATGCAGCCACGAGTATCCGAACACTTGCCTGGGAAAATCTGGGGCAATACCCCAGTAATGCTGCAACATTTCTGTGACATTTCTGCACAGACTAATGGTCCCTTAAATATGCTCTCAGAACTCTCAGTCATGGCCGAGCATAACTCCAGTTTGTGTAACACTGAACTCACTACCTTGTGCCTGTCTGCCTGAACCTTGCTGCCTGACCCTGCCTGGAACCTACCTTGTGATACTCTCCTGCGCTGACCTTGGCTTTGGATACGACTACTCTACTCTCTCCTGCACTGACCCTGCATTGGTCCACAACGACGCTGCTCTCTCTTGCACTGACCCTGGCTTTGGCTCTATGACTACTCTACGCTCTCCAATCCTGACTCCAGCTATGTACCCCAACGATCCGCTACTCTATACTCCAAGACCCTGCAAGTACCTCATTTGCACTGTCTTCTATATCCCTGATCTGGCCTGCAAGACTATCCTACACGCTAGACGCGCCCTCGCGGGTGTGGTCCGCGTTTTGTACCAATCCCTACCTCAGCCCCGTGGTCACGCCTCGTTTGTGGTGAGCTACGCATTACAAATATATTACGATACTATAAGAATGAAACCCTGTTTTTAAGTTAAAGCAGTCACCACTAGCATACTCCTGTTTCCTTTTGTTTTGACAGCATGGGAACCTGGGGGTTGGCCAAAGCTGACTCCCATTATTTTATCTCTGGGGACCCCCCTGTTTCTGAAAAACATTCTGTACTGGTAAAGGTACAGCCAGGACTTCCTGTTTTTAAATTCCCTGCATCACGCAGGCCAGTAGGAATCCTCATGTTGTGCGTTCCTATTATCCAGCATGACGCAGGAGATGGAGACCACCATTTTGCTTCCACTGCAGCTGAAAATATTATCTTTCACTGATGCTTTATAACATTACCATTGGCAACTGTAGTTGCTGGAGGATTTACTCTTCTGAAAGTGAAATGGTTCAATGCATTCAAGATTCTCCAACCGTAAGGAGTACAACTTAACAATTACAGACTGAAACAAGACATTTGAGAGTTAAAGTGTAAGCTTGAAAGAGTAAGAATCCATTGAAGTCAACGAGATCACTGACAGTTGAGTTTAAAAATGAGTGACACTCACTACAAGTGAGTTTGACAGTCATGTGTGATGCATTCATACACTAAATGTAATTCATATTTCCCAGGAACATATAACAGTCTAATAATCTTTAAATAATTAGAACTGCGGAGCTGCAGAAAGGTTAGGTTTACATAACTGATTATTTTAATCAGGGCTAATACATTTAAGTCTTATCAACTTGGCTCTTTACTAAGCATTTACACTTTGGCCCAGATCCACAAAGCTCTGTTAACTCAGTACTAATAATAGGACGTTATCAAAATCATTAACGGACTTTATTAATTTCCAAGTGTTTAACGCCTATCCAGAAAGTTAATAATAAGCAAAACCATAGCCGCTGTATATCTCATTAGCATAGGTGTAACACCATGTTAAATGAGCATTTCCGGAATTTTCTTTATCCATTTCGAATATACTGTAGATATGAAGCAGGGGATATATACTGGAGAAGCTCCTGGGTCAAAAAGTCCTTGAGGAATCTGCAAGTGAGTGAAATGCGTAGGATCCACAGACACACTGGAGTGAGAGACCTTCCGATCTGCAAGACGACTTCACCGATACCACCTTGTCTCCAATGGTGATGTCATTCTGAAGCGTTGCGCCTACTGCCGAGTGCTGGAGGATTCGGTGTCTAACAATGAGAGAGTGTTGGTGTCTCTACTTGGACCGTGATGATCTTACATACTATTTCAAACCAGTTAGTTATGAGTTTGATATTTTGTTCTACCAATTTGATTATATAATGCATTGTTGCACTATTTTTGTCTCTTTTGAACCCTTACATATTGAGAGTAAAACCTAATTCCACTGTAATGAAGATGTATATGGAAGATCAACTGTCCACAACGAGGAAGTTTTAGCCCCTCAAGCAAATGCTTGAATGCATCTACTATCACTTGAGCTGTATTAATCTTCCCCACCCTATCACTGACTGATCATTCTAGCAGTGTGGCACTATATATTTCCCCCCACTTATTTTCATACATCGTGGAATGTTCTGTGCTCTGAAGTTCCTGTTTCGTGCTTATCTAACTATTGGAAAAAGTCTTGTTTCTGGAGCTTCATTATACCATAAGAAATTGTATTGTATGCACAAAGTATTCTCTATTTAAATGTTTTTTTAAGTGCTTCCTTTCATTTTATATATCCATTCGCAGAGGATCTTTTCCTTTTTCTTCAACTGCTTTAAAGCAATTTATATCTCTGCTGTATTTCTGTGGAGGTTTAAATTAGAGTGAATTTTTGGGGCGCCTCAGATGTTATTTTTCTAGTAATAACTTACTAAATGAAAATACGTTCTGGGACTGTGCAAAGTTGGGGAACTCTCCATCACAAGCACCAAAAAAGTACCAGATACACAATGTAATCCCTTTGCTACCCATACACAATATGTTACCAGCAAATATGTTAAAAAAAAAGGCATTGTTTTCTGTTCTTTATTTTTGATTCAGTAGAGAGTGGATTTGGCTGTATTACAGAGGATTTTCCACTAAGAATCTACACACATTTGTTGCACCTGAGGGTTTAACCCATCACTGTTGAACTACCAGGAGCATGTGAGTGGGCTTTTCCCCCCAGTTTTACTTACATCCAAACAAAATATAGACATACTGCACTATATTTTTCTTTCTTTCTTCATATGTTACGTGGAAGCATCTTTGTAGGCCTACAATGAAATCTTTTAGTGAGATTTATCTAAGCTGTAAGGTTATATTATTTCACTTTGGGAGTCACTGAGCCATTTTTTATCTATAGAGTGCATTTGCGCTCCCTCTTTGGGTATTTTACCATGTTACCAGCAAACACGTAAAAAAAAAGCATTGTAGTAGACAAGCTTTTAATACCATGTCATCGGGAGAGACCTGCTACTGCAGGGGTGTGCAAACTTTTCCCCGTGTGCAAACTTTCCCCCGTGCGCAACCCTGCCTGCTCTCCTCGGCGCCACGTGAAACCGCGGCATCATTTGACGCCGGAATACCAGGAAGACGCGTCGCTGGAAATTTAATTTAAATGCCTGGGGAGGGGGCTGTATAAAAGCTATGCCCCCCCCCCGAAAATCTAACATCCCCAGTTTGTGCACCGCTGTGCTACTGTATGCTACAAGTGGCCAACTCCAGTCCTCAAGGGCCACCAACAGGCCAGGTATTAGGGATATCCCTGCTTCAACACAGGTGAGCCACTGATTGAGCCACTTGTGCTGAAGCAGGGATATCCTTAAACCTGACCTGTTGGTGGCCCTTGAGGACTGGAGTTGGCCAGTCCTGTGTATGCATTGCAGAAATTGTTTTTTCTGGAAACATTTCCCATTCATATTTAGTAACCTGTTTACTTAACCCGTTGATCTTCTGTGTATAAATTGTTTGTGCCCTGCAATAGTCGGGTTAATATCTGGAGGGCCCCCTGACAAGGATTACTGCGTATTTGGCCGTCTAAAACGCAAAAGCACAGAGATGTAATCCCTGATCATGAGAAAACCCAGTTAGAAAACTCTTGGAGGGATAACGTGCTAGTACGTCCTTTTAAAAAAAAATGTTGATCTGTGATAAGCCTCCTGAGCACTAGAGCTACACTAACATCCCTTAGACTTAATATGCAACAATAATTGTTGCGTGTCTATGTAGGTAACATCCGACAACTGAGAGTTGTACAGCAGCACACAGGACAGGAAGCTGGGCAGCCTCAAGGTGGGGGGGGGGGGGGGGGAGAAGTAGCTGGGTGTGAGGGAACTTACTCGAGAATATAAAAGAGGAGAAAGGCAATTGAGCATAGCTTTCCTGTGGTGGGAGGATTGCCAGGGGCATGAGTTCAGCTTGCTTCGAGATGAAGGATGGTTGGGCCTATACATTATGTGTAGTTTTACTGGGGAGAAAGGATGGCCGGCTCATAAGCATACCTTAACAGGGGAAGGTGGGCAATCCGGCACGTGAGCACAGCTTGCCCATTAAACTAGATTTATTTAGCATTAAATAAATTGTCTACTTAATCACCTCATTGTTCACATTTGAATAAATGGGCAACATGTTGTAATAAAATATTTAATGTTATGTCTAATTCTAGGTGGTAATATTGCTTTCCAAATTCAAAGTCAGTAATTACAGAACTCTAGATTTTAGACCAAAATAAATTATTGTGAATTCAAAATACCATTTTAAATAAAACATATTATATGAATTCTAGTTATGCCCCATGGTATTTAATTTTGTTAGAATACACTGTCACCAATTTTGCCAATAGAATGTTCAATGTTACAGCATGCTCTGCGACTCCTATAGTTTCTTAGCACCTATGGCCTAGGGCAAGCATACAACCAACTTGCAAGTTGGGCAGGATGCTATTTTAACAGATTTTTCTAAATGCAAGCATGGACACACACACACACACACACACACACACACACACACACACACACACACACACACACACACACACACACACACACACACACACACACACACACACACACACACACGTACTGTGTTGCTACAAAGTGTACAAATCCCAGGCAGTAATGTAAATTTATGATAGCTGTCAGTACCTATTATAAAAGCCAATGATTAAAAGTGTGTGTCATTGCTTTAAAGTTAGAAAAGAAATAATACCTTGTGTTGTCACATGAAGATAATTGTTACGAATTAAACATAAATAGAATAAGTCTATTATGTTTATCTACCAAAATCTGCTGGAGAGGCTGCAAGAAAAATGTATAGTACTGTCCCAGTTTCTACCAAATAGCTAAAACAAAAGTACTCACCTATGTGCAGTTTTGTTATGCATAAAAAACAAAGACACCTAAATATTTACTACTAACACCATCACATTCCCAGACATTGCATGCTAGTCCATCAAGAATACAAGCTCTTATGGACATACTGTATAGACCCCTGAATAGGAGCCCTGGAGGACTGTAGTATAAAATGTAAGATATAGATATTATATGTCTTCTATACGTAGATCGCCCTTTCCATTCCAATTGAAACCTTCTATCCTCTTATTAGGTGCCTATTTCCCCACTTCAAAGTAATGTTTTTCAACATATCTTTTTTTAAATTCTAGAGCACTTTACAGAGACATTGATACTTTAAAACCATTCTTGTGAGTAAGAGAGGATCAATAAACATTCTTATGGGTTTAAGGACTACTTGTCTGTAGCACTTCCCCCCCCCCCCCCAGCTTCTGCTACCTAGAGTGTGGTGCAAGTACCTGTTAGGGTCAGGAGAGCTGAGTTTGATCTGCAATGGTGGGAGATCAGGACAGGCTTAGGCTCTTTCTCTGCACTTCTTCTCAGGGTGCTAAGCACCTCCAGCAGTAGTGGACTCCAGGGTGTTCATAGATCAGCCACCACTATTGAATTTTTTTTCCCTCGCCCAGGGACTGACACTTAGACAGGAGTATGATGAACAATGGTCTTTATTACGCATTCACTGCAGATGATCTTCATACAGCGGTGCAGGGTCTCAGAGGCTCCAGGCCTCTGGATGATGCTTTCCCCAGATATTACAGGTCATCTGTTGGTCTAATCAGATGTTCCCCCAGCCCCAGGGGCTGGAGGTGGGCATGCTCATCCTGCAATAGGATAGACTCATAGCCTCACTGCTCTCTTCTTTCTCCAGAGCAGGACTGATTAGATTTGGCACTGCCCCTCATCAGGAAGCAGAAGGGGCGGGCTCATGATCTATACCTATCCCTGATAGGCTTACACATGCCATGAGTCACCACCTTACTTCTGTCCATCAGAGAGGAGCAAGGGTCACAAGCCCACATAATTAACCCCTTACAGCCTGCAGCTAGCAGGACTTACATTAACAGGGAGGGGAAAGACAGGCAGAATAGACATACCCTGTTACATGTCTCTCACACAATGGCCGGGAGTCATCACAGCCGTATGCACACTTTCGTGCCCTGGATCGGCCATATCTGCAATTGACTCTGATGGCAGATATAGTCGATACGGGTGGGCGCGATGCAGCGGATCACACTTTGATGACTCTGGGGAATGGCTAATGCTCGTACAGTGTCCAGAGTTGATGCTTTCAATGTCATTTTATCTTTGCGTCACCTTGTCAAATATATTTGCTCCAGATTTATGGGACAATGTTCAAGGCCAAACAACAACCACATGCGAAGATCAAAAGAAATGAAGCAACTGTGCTGATGTTCTAAAAGAAGAGATGGTGATCAATAAAGATGTTCAGAATTACACTCGGCTTGAAGCAGAAAAAAAACTCAAAGGGGAACAGTGTGTGCAAACACTTTTCTTTTAAGTTCATGGAATAAAATGAATATATTATTTATTAAGGGTTTCTTCCTTTTCCTACAGTCAAACATTCAAAATATACTGTAGGTAAAATTGAGGAATATCAGATAAAATATTAGCAAAAATAGGGACAAGCAGGTTTCAAAGTTAACATTTTCAGAATTTTCCAGAATGTTGGATAGGGCCAAAATTAGCCTAATTTATTTTCCTGTTTACTTGAGATTTCCAAACTCTGTTTAGATAGTTGGTTTGTCCGTCTAAATAATCCTGTTTTTTTTGTTTTTTTTTAAGATAAGCTGAGTGAGTGGAAAGTAAAGATTGTTTATAAAATCCATTCCTGTTGGAACTGTAAGTAAACTTTTAAAACGTATTCTTCTGAGAAGAATAACTAGCTTAAATAATGATTGCACTGTGATATTTCAGAGAGCCAGTAGGAGGAGCATTATCAGCATTCCCTTTTGAAGACGATCAGAATGAAGGATTCTCTAAGCAGCTTAACATTTCATGATGTATTGTAGACATAAAAAGTGACTTTTCAATTAGACTATGCAAGCTATATATAGCTCATTGATCATAATTTGCCTATTGGAATAATAAGGTGTGTCATTTTGAATAAAATCGGGCTGAAAGCATCATTACTAGTTTACATTTTCTTGCTTAAGGCAAAATTCCACGCTGCTCATTTTTAATTTTCTTGTTGTTTTTATTTTACCTGAAATGGGGTCACGGCACAGCCCTTCTGTGGACCTTGCGATGTCCGGGGACCTACAGGGCAGAATATGTGCTGGCACAGGACACAGAATAGTGGCTGGGTGAGGGCTTGGCCCGGCCTGATGACCAGCATAAAAGCCACCATTTTATTGGTGACCATGCGTTCTTATTTTTAGCCTGGAGGCCATGTTTTTGTCAACACAGGCAAAATAATAAAAAAAATTCTGTTAAACCAAGTGGGTCACCGGATGCCAAGGGACCATTGACCAGCTCTGGGGGACCAGCCGATTCAGGTAAAGTTTAAAAAAAAAAGTCTATTTGAGGGGAAGTGCTACTAAAATTATACTATATCACATTTCTAATTACAATGATCTCCTATAAATGGGAACATCTTATGCTGGAAATCTTTGAATGAAACAGATAAAACTATTATTGAAACCATAGCATACAGAAATGCCTCATATTTAAGAATACACAAAGGGCTCAGTAGTTTCGTTATTTAAAAGCTTCACAACAACGTTGTTCGGATTAATATCTGAAACCACTTACAGTATGTAAAGCTGAGTGATTGACTTTGCACAGTATGTAAACAGAATATTTGATTACTTTTTGAGATGAACAATATCAAACATAACATGTACACAACATTGCACAAGGTTTTTATTTCTTACTGTTTGATGTATAACTTTTTTTATCTAATACAGCAATATGACAATGCATAGCAGCACTAAATTATTCACTTGTACATGCTCATTTAACAGGGGAACTGGTGCTGCAAACAGTTTATAAGGGCATAGAATAAACAGTGCACAATAAAGGATATGATGGGTTTGATTGCAATAAAGATGCATTTAATTACCAGCAGAGCTATGATGTTATTGTTGTAACAAATTATTTGCTGGCACATGAAAAGCGTCAGTACAGGGAGCAGAGGGCTGCAATCGCCAGAGCAATATAATATACTGTACATGAGAAATGGTACTGGGACATCACTGGTTAAGTAGGTTTTGGAAAGGCATAAGCAGGGTTGGATGTAGGCAAGAGCAAGACGAAGCTAGCTGACCATGCAGAGGCAAGACACGACATGTTAGTATGTCAGTCTTCCATTATTCCCCATACTTGTGCATTTACAGTAAAAACGTCAGGCACTAATCTTATGAGCAGAGCAATGCCTTGCTGTCAGCTTTAGGGGTTTATGGAGGTTAACATTAACAGAGTACAGTATAGTATGTGCACCAGTTTTACAGTTCTACTGGGCCTCTTAATTAAACCTAAAAGCAGTCCAGATTGAAGGCCAGATTCCATTACAGAGACCTATAACTCAACCTCTTTTTGCTATAGCAGAGAATGTTAAATATAAGATACCATTGGTTTAACAGAAGATATAGAAAATAATATACAGCAACCATGGTTATAGATCATAGAAATACATTGTGAATGTAATTTATGTGATAATAGCTGGCAACACTGACATTGTTTTATTATTTTATCATACAAAACTAGTATGTGAATGTGACATTTGTATTCAGTTAATTATTGGTACGTTGCTCTGTTTTACGGGGTTTATTAAAATAAATGTGGCTCCCTGGCAGTGAAAAGGTTACATTTAAGAACTAACAAGTGCTATGATGATCTCCCTTGTTCCCACAGGAATATTGATAGTAAATTGATGGTATATCGATTGTATATTGATCCCTCCTGACACTTTCATAAGGACAGCCATTTTAGATTTAAATTTCTTAACAACTGCTGATTTTATATATATGGCTGGTCAAGCTAGCTCGCTACCTTCCGCTGTAGACAGTGACAGGCTATCCTATGGGGTTTTCCACCTCCTCATGCTGACTTCCAGAGTGAACGGAGTGGTGTGAATGTGCTGGGCCCTCCCTCTTTGAGCTACAGGAAGGAAGTGCCTAAATTATAGATTGGAGTTCAGCCCCTTAGGGTTGAGACCTTCAGATAGTTGAGTGTGTCCCAGCCTGCCCCTGCATGGGGTAGGATGTGTTGGAGAACGTCTCCTCCCGGCTGGGAGTGAGACATGGGCTCAGCCCTCATGGGCTGAACACATAACTTAATCCAGCTAGGTCTCACCATTACCCGCAGGCCAGTACCATCCAGAAGTCAGGGATTTACCCTATCAATTTGAGCATATACTGCAATAACACCAGCCGTGGCTGCTGAAATAAAGAACATCCTCATTTGTACCTTTGGCTCTGCTGCAGTCTGCATGGAGAGAAGTAGAAAGATTAAGGATGTGATAGCGGAGACCCCCTTCAGGCACTTCTGAAGCCTCCTATGTCTGGAGGCGCTGACACCATGAAGAAAAGAACCAGAGGGATCTCTAAAGGTCTGCCCTGTACCCCCACTTCATCGCGGGAAAACTCATCTCTCCTGGTAACCAGCACTACACCAAGCAGTCGCATAGCCATAATCTCCCAAGGGGGAGGTAGGGGGGGGGGGACATGTGCTACATGTACTAAATTTAGAGTTTTTAAAGCATTTTTTTTTGTACATCATATTGTGGTCTGATTTGTGATTGTGAGAATCTCTTCACCTAATGTAATTTACAATGAAGATCAGACACCTTATTCGTGGTTGTGTCCTGGCTAGCTAGGTTGCCTAGAACAGGGGTTCACAAACTGGGGGGTGAGGATGTAAGATTTTCCGGGGGGAGCGCGCCGGTTAGAGGCCCCACTACATCATATGGCGTTATGAAGTCAGAAGACACCAGAGAACAGGTAAGGGGGGGGGGGGGGGCGAGAAGGGGAGCAGGGTAAACAGAGGGCACACACTGAAAAGTTTGCGCAACACCGGCCAGAACATCTTCCATCATCTCAAGTTCAACATGCTCTATACAGTAAAAAAGAAAAAGAAGCGCCAGCTCCATAGCATAATACTGTTATGCAATTTATTAAAAATTAAAGAGTCAGTCGCTAGGACATGCACTCACAATGTGGATTAAAAAAACACGCATTTGAGAGAAATCTCTGCGAAGTTTATGTCACCAGCTGGAGAACGGGTACGGTGTCAGTTCACAGATGGTGGAGCATCTAGTTCCGTTTTGGACAGCCTCGGGTGTAGTCGTCTGAGATGATATAGGGCCGTGCCGTGTCCCAAATGCCGCGATATCTGTCTCCACTGGCGTTTCCCATACAAACAGCGGCATACAACAGCTGACACCATACTCGTTTTCCAGCCGGTGACGTCAAGTTCGCAGAGATTTCACACGTGTTTTTTAATCCACTATGTGAGTGCATGTCCTGGCGCCTGACTCTTTTATCTTTAATAAATTGCATACTAGTCTTATGCTATAGAGCTTGTGCTTCTTTTCTTATTTCTCTGTAAGTATCCATGTGATCAGGCTAAGATCCCTCAGAAGCTGCAGCCTACTCCATAAGGAACTGTTTTTTTGGATTTGGACTTCATATTCACAACACCCCATTGGAACTGGTTTGAAAAATGTGTTTCACATTGTTGCTTTATTTATGTCACATTGATACTGTATTCATTATACTAGTGTTCACATTCATTCACTTTCTACATCACAGATAATTAGGTGACGCTATTTAGGACACACACCAGTTTAATCAATCACATATAGCACATTAGTCGACCACTACTTTTTTCTTTTTTTTTAATGCTTTTTTAGTAGCCTACTGTATACTCTCTAATGCAGTTGTTTTCTCTCATCCCTCCCGTCTCTGATCCCCCGTCTATGGCCCCGCCATCTCTTGTGTCCCTCCCTCCATCTCTTGTGTCTCTCTCCCCATCTCTTGTGTCTCTCACCTCATCTCTCGTGTCTCTTCCCTTCTATCTTTTCTTCACCCCGTACACTCCCCCTTATGCTCTCTCCCCTCTCACACTCTCCCCCTTACGCTCCCTCTCCCCATTCACACTCTCCGCCTCCTCCTCACACTCTCCCCCTTACACTCTCTCTTCTACACAAATTCTCACCCTCTCTCTTCTACACACACATTCTCCAACTCTCATGCCTGCGGTGCCTGGGGGGCCTGCGGTGCTGCGCCAAACCAAAGCTCCCTCCTCCTGTCAGCTGTAAATTGAACGTGACTTCCGGAGCTGACATGAGCAGGGAGAGGAAGGATTGCAGTGACCGGGCGGCTGCTGCTGAGCTGAGGAGCTGCCGGGTCACTGCTGAATGGTGTGCCGCTGCTCTGCTGAGCCTGGGAGAGCTGGGGAGTTGTCCCAGCTTTCCACCCCTGGCGACCACAGAACCTCTGATGAGTGCTCGGAATTCCGGTTGAAAATCTCTGCACTAATGTAATAACTAAGAAGCACAAATGTCCTGTTTCAGTTACCTGCATTCATGTATGTATATATATATATATAGCAAACACAGGGGGTGCCCAGTGCTACATCCAAATGACAAAACATACATGGTAATAATTACAAGAAATGATGCTACAGTGTAAATAATAATGCTAATGCTAATAATAATAAAATATGTTTTTTTAGTTAGAAATTTTGGCTAAAACATCATAAGCTTGCACACCAAATCGTCAAGGTAAACCATAATAAGTGCAAGTCCTACACTACACTGCATTTGTTCCCTATACTTCTGTATGAGGGGGAAGAACCATAAAAGATTCATTACCTGCAGCAAGAGGAGAAGATCCACCATTAAAAAAGGGGGAGGTGACGTGAGCTCTGGGGGAGGTGCCACAACCTCCATACAACTGATTCCAGTCAGAAATTAAATTAACACACACAACCAGCAAGCTCAAACGCCCACACCCACCTAATCTTGACTATATGTAATGCCAAATAGAGTGCAACTGGGCTTTTGTGGCACAGGAATACAGCAAACACAGGGGTGCCCAGTGCTACGTCCAAATGACAAAACATACAATAAGGGAATCACCTAAATCCACAGTGGAATAAGTCTCTGGCTAGTATAGCTTGAATAGCCCAAAGTCAGAAAATGCAAAGTAACAGATTCCAAGGTCCTAGGATACATGTATGTAGAGAACTCTACATATACATTGACTAATAGCCAAGTAAATAAATCTTCCACATCAAGCATCAATATAAAGCCTGTAAGGGCAAGTTGCAATCAATACCCAAAAATATAGTGATAGTCTGTTGGTTAGTGATACTCTCAAGCTCTGAGGATCACAATAGGCAGTCAATATATCACATAGGGTATGTATAATGAACACAGCTTAATGTATATCAAATACAGAGTCCAGTAGCCAGCTCACTGAAAAATGGCTCAAAGGTGAAGATATTCCAATGACATAACAACAGCAGTGTATGGTAGCATAATTCCGTGTACTCCGATTGGAGAATCCTCCTGGGGTCCTGCCTAGTGCTCCCACTCCTACGCGTTTCGTCCAGATACTTAAACTTGGACTGGTGAGGAGGCTAGGGCAGGAAGCTGTTTAAAAAGGGAAGATTTAACGCCAAGGAAAAGGAGAAATCAGCTGTGTTGAATCGGGGCTGTAGGAGAGGGATAGATACTTCCGCGTGTCAGCGTGAGACGTATAATAATGGGCTTTACTTCTGCATTATGTTGTACCATAATTACTGGCCCGTGAGCACTGCCGGTTACGACAATTATTTCGTTATATACTGGCTTATGGTGACCACTTATACCATTAGAGTGGATGCGAGGTTATCCCCTTTTTCCTTGTACACACACACACACACACACACACACACACATATATATATATATATATATATATATATATATATGTGTGTGTGTGTGTATATATAAATATATATATATATAGAGAAAAGTAATCTACATAGCACAAACTTGACCAACGTTTCGGTCCTCGTGGGACCTTCCTCAGGACCGAAACATTGGTCATGTTTGTGCTATGTTTATTTTTGAATACAAGTTTTCTTACTTACCTTTGAGTGCTGTCTTGTGTCTGCTCCTGCTGGAGTGAATTACTTTTCTCTTACTATTGGTATAGAACATGCACCGCAAACTATTTATGGTATTGGGAGTGCTGGCTGCCCCATTTTGTTGTGTGTGTGTGTGTGTGTACACATTTATTATTTATTTTTAAGATGGATGAATTGCTCAACTAAAATAACTAAATAGAGGGAACATTGGTGCCAAAGAGTCATTGGTATTGTATTCCAGTCCCGTTGACAATGAAGGGGTAAATACTTTAATTGTGAAAAGGTACAGCACATGGCACAAAATAGATTAGAGTCATTTGAGTGCTAATGCAGTGTAATTGCATGACCCTGATTCCTTATTGTTCTGCTGCTCTAAACAAAGAGGAGGCCTTCCTTCACTGTTATGATTTGTTGATTACTCTGTGAGACTTGCAGGAATACCACACTTGCCCAGAGGAACACCACACAATGGCACCTAAGATGCAAATAGGATATGCAAAGTATATTTAAATTATTCCTATTAGCATATATCCCAGATATCTAAGGATTAGAATTCAAATTAGAGTACCTTGTTACCTGAAGTTTGGAATGTTGCTAAAATGAATGTTAATGTAAAAATGTCCCCAGTGCTATGCTGCAACAATATACCATTTTAAAAGACGTGAACATAATTTAGGTAACTTTACTGTAACTTAAATAAATAACATGTTCTACAAAATGAAAACACATTTAAATACAGATTATACAATTGGCCTAATATGTGACCATATGGCTTCAGATTTACCAAACACCGGTTGTGCAGTTTATATTTAATTTCCCATAAACCTCATCTTCTATAGGACCTACATGCAAAACAAGGACTGGCTGAGCATATCCCTAGAGATCTGTAACTAGTTGATATACTTAAACCAGGGCCTTGCTGCCAAGGAGATAGCTACATTTCTGCAGCAAATGCTTCAACTAATCCTAAACACAACTCTGGAACATGAGCATAAACTATTTATCAAATTGGCTCACAAAACAAATTCATCAGTCAAAAATGGTACCTGGGCAGGCATTCTATTTAAATTAATTGCTGTAGAAGTCACCTTTAAAACCATGATTACCATTTAGACTTACCTAGCTAGTTCAGATTTTGTTTTTGTTTTTTTAAATTGTATAAATCTGGAGTCAACCTAAAACTATTAAAACGTTTTCATCAACTAATCCTATGGAGGGCCACACATTGAAATATAATATAGTCAGACAGAGCTCGTTACCACCTGATTACAACCAATCCGGAACATACTGTACTTACCATTCAGGGTTTTTATGCATTCACAAAGTACTGAGGAAGGCATAAACTGCAATGAGATTTACAGAGATTACAAGCTGCAGTCACAGGATAAGAAAAACCTGCCTCTCATTATCTGGACCTTCATCGAGAGGTAACTATAGACACAAGTAATACCGACAACAGACACATTCCTATATATTCAGTAATCTGGATCCAGAGCATCTAAATGACGCACAATAGGTTAACGAGGATGGATATGCAAGACAAGACATATTACAAGACACCTTCTGGCCCATTCACTCATAAGGTATCTAATGACATAGCATATATGGGCCTTTTAACCCATCTTATCACATGAAATCCCTAAAATTATGTGTTAAGAAGGGACATAACTGTAGTTATCTACTTTAATCTTTCAGTCTCATGACTGTGTATGTTACTTAGACTTCTCTCAGCACATTTATGACAAGATGGATGGGGAACTAACTTGCCTATTTTACCCATTGAAGCAAGCATAGAAAACAGTGAAAAAATTCCCCCAAAAATCCAACAATTATAGTAACGTTTGCGATCCTCAATTGCTTCTTTACCTTGAGGTCAAATCATCACACATACTCTAATACAGGGGTGCACAACGTTTTCACCCTGTGCCCCACTGCCTGCTCTCCTCCCTTGCTCACCCCCCGCCCTCCTGCTTGGCTCCGGCGTCAAATGACGCAACAGGGTCATGTTATGTCATGTTGCCATGGCAACACAACATTGTGACCCCGTGGCGTCATTTGATGCCAGGTTACCATGGCACCCCATCACTGAAGACCAGATAAGAGAAGTTACAGAGGCCTTACATGGTCCCCCAGCATTTCATTTAAATGCCTTGGAGAGTGTGGGACCTCTGTAACCGCCACGCCCTCCCGCTG
>NC_134483.1:357590252-357597752 GCF_040206685.1 Ascaphus truei | reverse complement strand
TAAGGCTTTATTGTGCCTTTTCCTTTTCATCAGAAAATCCATCCAAACACGGGGTAGGAACAAAGCTTCTATTCACTTGGGAGTATTTCTAGTGAAATCCTATGCAATTAGTTCACATCTCCATTAGTCAAGCCTTTCTCGCAGCCCCAAAACATAAAGCATGAAATAAGCAGATATAAGCAGTCTCTTAAGAATAAAAGTCTTATTTGTTTCTTGGAGGGAAAACCTTCTCACTTCCTGGTTCAGCTTCAGGTGTAGTAGTTTTCCCTGTGTCTTGAAATCAGCTCTGCTGTGCAGAGCTCAAGACTGGTCAGCTCCAAAGGTCAGCTCTCAGTCAGAGCTAAGGAGTTTCCTTCCTGTCTCAACAGACAGGCTTTTATAAACAATCTAATCAGGCAGGTGGTGTTTAGTAATTAACTACCAAACTGCTAGATTAAAGGCACATTACTGAACAGGGATAAGTCCCCTGTTACACACCCACAGTGTATACACCACAGACCCACACATGCATTCCCTTACATCACAAGCATTCTGGGACTATTTAATAACTTAAACGATAAATCGCATACTGCAGAGGGGGAGGTGTAGGCTTCACCCACAGATAACATTCCAATTGCCTTGTTTCTAAGAATGTTCAGAACGGTATCGTCTATTCATTTTTGATTATTGAAGCTTGGCTAACACGGTATTGATACCTCTATATGTGTATACAGGCATACCCCGCATTAACGTACGCAATGGGACCGGAGCATGTATGTAAAGTGAAAATGTACTTAAAGTGAAGCACTGCCTTTTCTCCACTTATCGATGTACTGTACTGCAATCGTCATATACGTGCATAACTGAAGTAAATAAAGCATTTGTAACAGGCTCTATAGTCTCCCCGCTTGTGCACAGCTTCGGTACAGGTAGGGAGCTGGTATTGCTGTTCAGGACGTGCTGACAGGTGCATGCTTGAGCTGCCGCTTGCCTATTGGGCGATATATCCTTACACGCGAGTGTACTTAAAGTGAGTGTCCTTAAACCGGGGTATGCCTGTACACACACACACACACATATATATATATATATATATATATATATATATATATATATATAGCAAATGGATATATTACTGTATGCTCATTTGCATGTCTTAGACAGGTCTGCAACCCTGCCTTTCACCATTATCACCCCGCACACAGCACTTCCACTGCAGCAAGGGATTCTGGGAAATGACATGCAAATGAGCAAACATTTTTTGCTTCAAAACCATTCAACATGGTTCCCCTAGTTGTGAGTTAATATAGTTATCATTAATGGGCACCATTATTATATGCATCACTTGGTATATACACATCACCAATGTATTTAAATTAAGCATTTACACTGGTTTATTTTTGTTAGTTATGAATAGTACACCTTGTATTTTATGTCGTTTTATTATTTATTATTTTTTCTAACACTAACATTATACAATCACTAGCCGTTTCGAATGTGCGTTAATCTACTCCTGAGGAAGTCACGCAACGTGATGAAACGCCTAGAGATGTGGTGATGTCATCTTAGACGGACGTGTGGGAGGAGGTCCTGAGTTACCTGATACCCTCTTCAGCTGATCCGCCTTCATTTCCAGCAGTGTACTACACATGGAAGAACTCTGAGCATTGGAGACGCTGAAACGCTGCAGGACTCGTGGCAGGAGTTGCAAACAGCCACATCAGGTGCACAGTATCATTGTCGGACCCCCCCCCGCTCCTGTAGATGACGCCCCTTATAGATTCTCTCCAAGGTTTGTGTTATTTTAGCATCCTGTAAGGGACACTTTCCTTGAAATAAATTCACCCTATTTGTACACAGTTATGCGCTATGGAGCTTGCGCTTTTTTGTGTTTTGTTCTTCTGGTGCGATCCATCCCCTCATCATACCCTGTGAATAATGGTGCCCAGCATTTATCTCGGTGCTCATATTAGGATGACACAATCATACCTTCCTCAGACTCTTGAGGACACACCAGATGTCGCTGCCTCAGTAGAGTGCGAGCCTTTACGCCTCCCTCTAATGACATTCTTAGGTGGTTTGGGACTTACGGGCCCCGTTTTTGCAGTAGTCTCGAACCCTCTGGCCCTTGCTCTAGGAACAGGATTAAACACAGTGGGGTTAGGTACATGTTCAACACTTGACAATGGTATCTCCCCATCAGAACCCTCATCACTTGTCAACCAAGCCGCCAATCAGTTGAAAACTTGGGCGTCTTATCCAGCTTACTCCCACTAGGACCCAGTGGCACGACATGTGACGGGGCAGGGGCAGTGGCCGAGGCAATGGCGCTAGCGGCGGTGACCACATGATTGCCATACTCCATTACAGTGTCTCTGAGTCGGGCGATGCCACGACCGGTAGGTACTCTCTTACTGTCTGTTGCGGCAGCGCTTCGGGATCCTCGCTTGGCTGCTTTGGCCTTAAATTCCTCAAACTCTGCTTCCAGCCCAGCTCTGTTTATTGAAGCAATCAAAGCTTCCGGGCGTTTGCGCCAGTCCGACCCAGATGTGACGTCATCGTTGGTCGTCGTGGAATCTCCATCCGCTCCTTGGTCCCGCACCGGAAGTGCATTGAGGACCGGAAGGGTCGGCGGTAGACCATCAGGGTCACAGACGGGCAGGTAACCTCAAGCCCTTCTCTCTCCACAGGTTCCTCCTTCACCTGGCGGGAATAAGGGGGTGGTGGTGTCCTCTTACCACTCCGCTGTCTTGCGATGCTCGTTGGTTCCTCTGGAGCCGTCTCAGGTCCCATCTCCGCTGCACTGGGAGTCGCCACGGCCATGGAACTTCTACGCGGTTCAGGCAGCACCCGCGCTCGCCGTCGGGGGGTCTCCGGACTCGTCTGCTCCATCTCAGGGGTAAGTGGAACCTCTTCTTTACAGCTGGGGTGGTCCGCCGGCCGGCGCATCACAACCGATGACAGGCTGTCTCTCTCATCATCCGATGAGGACTGCAACGGCTCCTCCACTGGGGAATCACCTCAAGACCTTGCGGCACCGCCAGTGGGTATGGGTACGAAACGGGCCTGCTCCAGTACCTCCACTGTGGTCGCGCTCTCCTCCGTCGGAGCACTTCTCAGTGGCTGGGCCTGGGTTCCTACCGCAGGGGTGATATATGGGGCCAGGGCAGCCTTCGTATCCGACTCCTCCACTTTGATCAGCGTCGCTGGAGAGGCATCTCGCGGGGTCACTATTGTAGGCCATAGCTCGATAGGCCAGAGGTAGAACGGCCACACTGTTGGCACCGTACCATAGTACTTGGGGATGGTCCGGGTGACCTGCATTGGACGCACAGGCACCACAGATATTCACACCCATCAACCTCCACAACCAGGAGGCCTCCTGGAAGCTGATGTCGTTACGCTTGAGTCAGCCATCTTTTGCGCAGGGGTTTATTCGCTCAGCTCACTGGTTTGACACTTAGCTCCTTCTCCTTCACCAGTCAAGCAGAAGTGAAGTTCCTCAGCCTCACTTCCTGTCCCTCCTTCCGCTGGGGAGGACTGTTGGGACTGGTTCTCAGTGTGCCCCCTCCCTCTGGTGGAAGCAAAAGGAGGGGCACTCTCTCTCTTTGGGTGACGTGGCTTCATCCTTTGGCCAGTCACTGCACAGGTGGGTGCGGCTTCAGCTTTCGCGCCGCTCCCTTCTTTTAGTTGGGGTTCTGGTTTTGGCGCCAAACCCTTGCACATCTCTTGCCACATTTCTCGTGCAGCCTGCTTGCATGCAGCATGTGCACGATCTAGGCTTGGCGGGAGTCGCCATTTTGGATTGGCTGCAACCCGCATTGCAGTGAATGGCGCAGCAGTCGCCATTTTAACCTCCACCATGCCCCGCAGAGCACATGTATCTCTTGCCATCTTTAGTGAGCCCTCTAAGCCCACGATAGCGCTACTCTCAGTGCCTATGGTGCAACTTGTTCCTAGACACTTACTACTCTCAATGGTGCTCTAACCAGTGAATATAACGTATGGCATACCCCAGGCTAGGCAGAACTCTCTCCTTGTACACCGCACTCGTTGACGGTTCATCACAAGCACTCTGTGGTGTGTTTTCTGGATACTGGCTAGTGTACTTGGCATTCCTAAGTAATTGGCGTCAACCTACTTTTGGCCACCCATAGTGCAGACCCTATGCTGAAGTCCCTGACCTCTGTTAACAGGCTACCCCACAGGAATCCTACACTATCTGCCTCAAGGCGACTAGAACAGCTATAGCCACTTGTACCCAAATTTACATCACCCTCTTAGGGCACCTTGGGTGTACTGTGCAAGAGGACTGTCTCTCCTGACTACCCCTAGTCTTCAAAAATGCCCATCCTTCTGCAGAACTTGCTTTGAAAGTGTACATATTACTTTCAGCTCTGCTTCGCTGAAAACCTGTCCTGATTATCTCAGCAGCGCCTCCAACTATAGCCCATAGACCCCCACCCGGTCGCAGGTCGGGCCCCCTAAGGTGTTCTGGGGTCTGGCTACATGTCTTATGCACTGCTCTTTATGATATCAGCAGGCACCGCCCCTGTGTCTCTTGATTGGACACAGTGTCAGGTGACCTACCTCCACCATTCAGGGCAAGTGCTCGTAGTGGGGAAACACACGATAAATCCTGGCAACCTGCCCTTAGCAGGGATTATACCAGGCGGAGGATAGAACTGTAGCCCCATTTCTTACCAGTGCATACCTGCTGGCAACTGGAGGGCCTGAGTCTCCAGCGATGACATGGGGGACAACAGGACAGGTTACTGAGGTGGATGCCTTCGTTCTCCTACAATGGTGCAGCGCCTCCATCTGTAGTAAGTCCCAGGGATGCGGGGTGGAATCCATACCACAGAAATCCCCCTCCCAGGGATGAGAGATTCCAGTCTCACACAAGGTTCTCTTTAAACAGCAGACTCCTTTGTTCAGTCTCCCACAGCAGCAGACAGGTACAGTTGATTTACAATGCCACCAACTGTTCTCCTTAGTGATGGTCCCTGCCTCCACTCTGGACCCAAGGGCCATCCAGACTGGGGCTAGCTCTTCCCTCACCCCCTAAGCAGGGTGAGAGGTACTAGGTCACCTTACTATATTCTATCAGCTCTACTCATAAGCTGCTCACTCCTCTCCTCCCTAACACTAACTCCAAACTGTCACTCTGACTTCTCAGAGAGAATCTCATTAAATAGGAAATGCACTGCTCTTTATGATATCAGCAGGCACCACCCCTGTGTCTCTTGATTGGATACAGGGTCAGGTGACCTACCTCCACCATTCAGGGCAAGTGCTCGAAGTGGGGAAACCCATGATAAATCCTGGCAACCTGCCTTTAGCAGGGATTATATCAGGAGGAGGATAGAACTATAGCCCCATTTCTTACCAGGGCTACATATATATACAGTATATATATGTAGCCCTGGTAAGAAATGGGGCTATAGTTCTATCCTCCTCCTGATATAATCCCTGCTAAAGGCAGGTATATATATATACTTATGTGTGTGTGTGTATGTATATATGTATATATAAATAATAAATGTGTATATTTTTACAGTATGTTTGTTGATGTGTGTGCTTTATTGTTCTTACTTAGCCTGACTACAATTAGAGTATAATTACATAGCACAAGGCATTATCACTTTTTCCCCACTGCCACTTTTCACACATTAACTGCTACCAACAAATGTGCTTCAACTGCATATCCTCTCCCAAATGTCACTGTAAAACATTATATTAGAAAAAATGTATATAATCTCTGAGTTTCTAAACAACTCTTATACCTAAAGAAGAATCTTGTGAGAGTTTAAAGCTTGTATTTATTTATTTAGCTTTTTTCTTTTTTTCACATGAAATAAGGGACCAAATAGCAACAATTCTTTTTTTAATGCACATATTATGTAATGTACCATCTCTTGCATCTTTAATTTAACTGCATATATTATAACTTTTCAATCCCTTTTGGATCTTTAAACATAAATAAAATTCATTTTTCTGGTTAATAGATGGTAAGCAATCTGCAATATATTATGGGAAACATGCTTTTATGTGTGCAAGGGTACACATTAAAATGTACTGGAATATTCAAAGCTTTCCAGCATCACAGAGAACAAATTGCTTATAAACTACTGATAGAAGATCAAGCTCTGATGGTTAGTAAGGATAGTTCAAATAGACAGTCTTTCAGTGCTACTACCCATGTCATCTGTATGCCTGATCTTTTTAGCTGCCAGCCATGGGGCCAAATATAGCAACAAATGTCTTATAAATTATCTATGGATCAAATTACCACTTCTGCCCCTCTCCTCCTCGCCTGTCTCAATACTGAGGAAGCAGACATCATTCATGTCATTCGTTACATTGTCCATACTTCCTCCTGCTTACCATGGGCCATATGCTCAAAGCTCCATTAAATCAGGTTTTAAAATGTCACCTTACCTAAAACAGGAGAGGACATTATGTTTCCTGAGTTAACATGTGTAGCCCCCTTTCCCCGTGACTAAGGGAACTACGTGATCTGGATACCTGTCTGGCGTACAGGAGGCCTGATCCTCCACCACTGGGAGCCTGGAGTGATGGTGTTCTCTCTGGGAGGGATCCTAGCACAGCACAGCTGGATAACCCCTCTCAGGTCCCAATACAATCAGGGTATAAGTTTAGCATACACGCTAGTATAACAAACTTATCTTTAATTACACACACAAACTTAATACAAAATAACAGTACAGGCCCCACAATGCAATACCCATACACAATATATATACACCACCCCGGTGAAACTCTCAGAAGTTCTGAGGGTGCCTTGGGCACCTAACCACCCCGGTGTCCACAGAGTCAGCCCACCCGAAGTGTGTGGAGTAGCGTTACCCCCTGTGTGTGGCCATTGGTGCACGTTGTGTACCTTCCTGTCTTAAGCCAGACCAGGCCGACTAGGGATAGTGGATCCACAGAACCGAAAGGTGTTCTCACAACGTGATCTACCGGATCCTCTCCTGACCGTAGGTGTCCGCCTCTTGAGAGAGCTTCAGCTGGAGTGTGTCCCTTAATGTCTCTTAAGGCTGCCTGTAGTTTGGTCCCAGACTGCAGGCCACGTAAACCGCGTGGCATCCGTCACCGGTGCGCTAACACTCTGTCACCTAAGGGCTGAGGGGATCTATGGGACTTCCCTGCAGCAATCACACTCTACAGGGAGTCAGGGCATATCTGGTGCCTACAGGGCAACTCTAGGCCTAGTCCGGAGGCTACTGGCACCCGGACACTACCTGCTCCTTCATCCGCCTCTCTCTGAATGGCACGTGGTCTCTAGCGTGCCAAATGTATCTATCTTGTCTGCTATTATTCCTTGAGCCCTATTGGATCTCCTGCTCCATGTGGTACGCTGTCCTAAGCACTATGAGACATGTAGTCCTGCGGCCGTGTTGCGGAGCCTCTGGTAATGGCCGCTGCACTAATCCCTACATCGCATGCGTGATGTGTTGTCTTGCGCATTCGTGAGAAAACAAGATGGCTGTCTCCACT
>NC_134483.1:357520252-357585252 GCF_040206685.1 Ascaphus truei | reverse complement strand
GACGCGGGACCGGGGGGAAGCGGGGGGGGAAGCGGGGACATGAGGGGGCATCCCACGCTCCCATCACCCGGCGCGCTCTCTGACACGGGACCGGGGGGAAGCGGGGGGGGAAGCGGGGACATCCCCCGCTCACATCACCCGGCGAGCTCTCTGACACGGGACCGGGGGGAACCGGGGACATGAGGGGGCATCCCCCGCTCCCATCACCCGCCGCGCTCTCTGACACGGGACCGGGGGGGAAGCGGGGGGGGGGGGGAACGGGGACATGAGGGGGCATCCCACGCTCCCATCACCATAACTGCGGGCAGCAGGAGCACCGGGGAGGGGAGGGAGGTGGAGGAAGGCACAGATAATACTTACTGTGTCCTCCATCCTCCATGGGAAAAAAATGGCCGCTCGTTGGGGGCTGGCTCATATAGAGCCTGGCCGCGCGCCCACAAAGCCTGGGAGCGCGCGCCAATCATCTGTCAGGTAGGGGGAGTTTTTTTTTTTTCTTCAGCCAGCGCGAGCAGGGAAATTTCAGCGCGAGCAGGGAAAATTTAAAAAACAAAACACGTGTGCTGCTTGGGCCAATAGTTACTCGCCCGGGGGTTAAATCCACCCGCCCCGGGCGAGTAAATGTATAGGATTGTCGAACACTGTATATATATATATATATATATATATATATAAAGCAGAAAGTAGCCGTGTTAGTCCAGTTGCGATAGTGCAGAATAAATGAGTTCTTCAGTATTAGGTGATACCTTTTTTATTGGACTAACAATTTATCCAATTTATCCAATTGTTAGTCCAATAAAAAAGGTATCACCTAATACTGAAGAACTCATTTATTCTGCACTATATATATATATATATATATAACATCGCCGGAAGATGAGATCAGTGTATCTCGAAAGCTCGCACAAATAAAAGCATTCCGTTAGCCACAGAACGGTATCATCTATTTATTTTTTGATTATTGAAGCTCGGCTAACATGGTACTGATACCTCTATATATATAAATATATATATATCACACTTTGTTCAACTATGGTGGGTAAAAGGTGGCACTGTGTGCTCATTTGCATGTCATATCCCAGAATACATTGCTGCAGTGGATGCACTGGGTGATAATGGTGAAAGGCAGGGTTGGCTCTTGGTGTCCACAAGACCCAACCCACCCAATGTATGTGACAGCGCTGCCCACAGTAACTGAAAGTGTTATAGTTGGTTCACATTGTGAGGTACCTGTCCAGGTGCTCCAGCACCCGGGTATGGCCAAAAAGCAAAACGGATCCGCTGATCCAGCTACGTCGTCATCATCTAAGCCTCCGCTTCTGCATGGGGTGGGTTCCAGCTGGATGGTCAACCATGAAGAGAGTCTCTATTGGTGTGGTTGTCTGGTGCTAGACCACTGGATTGCCAGTCCGCCACCACATCCTGGCTGTGTCCCTTACACTTGGCACAACAGGGGCAGTGTCCCTATCTAATAGGCTTGTCCCTGTTGCAGCCACAAACTTGTAGGGGTGTCGGAGCCTAGCTGGGGCCTATAGGGGATCTCTGGCCTAGTGCAGGGGTCACTGACATCCTGCACACACAACTTCACCTCTCTGTATCCCAGCTCCGATTGGCGTGGCTCGCAGCAAGCCAAATGTATCAATTGTGTGGAGCAGGGGAATGCTGCAGCCCTATTGGCTGTACTTGGCCATGTGGTATTGCAGCCCCATGGCTGCTGGGAACTGTAATTCCCCTGCGGGGGCTTATCTCCTAATGGCCGCCGCTTGCGCTTGCACTATGCATGTGCGAGGAGTCCCAAGATGGCCGCCGCAACTATTGGGCCATTGCGCATGCGCGAAACGTACTGCGAATGCATGTGCATTCCAAGAAGGTGGCCCCGGCTAGCTGTGTTCACCACGGACCTCCGGCGACCCGCTCGTCCAGTGCAATCTCCCTGTTCCTATCATGGTTCACCTGCTATGCGGAGGTAAGCGGGGAACCAAGAGGGGTGCCCGAGGGGGTATGCCCAGAGGGGGACCTGGCCACATATATATATACATACATTCATACATACATACATTTATAGTCCTGAGATGGGGCACTTGTGATATAGATATAGATCCTCCAGGGTGCATACCGTCCAAGTGTCAGCAAAGCAGCACAAAGTTAAAGGAAAACGGGACAGGCACCAAATGCATATAAAGTGAAATGTATTCTCTACGTTATGTCTCCCAACAGAGCCATTATCAAGAGCTCTTCATAAAGGCTCAGTTGGGGCTGGGAGACTTAACGAAGAGAGAATACATTACACTTTATATGCATTGGCGTGCCTGTCCCATTTTTCAATATATCTATATATTTTTTTCTCTAAAGCAGTAAGCAGTGTCTTATGATTCTTTATTAGTTAAAAAAAACAAACAAATAAAAGTTACATTTGATAAATACGCACTACCAGCAAAAGCTCATGAAAGTGCTTTTGTCAATGAATTGTATTGGTTAAATAATAGTTTGCATGCACCAAATAAAACAATTAAGGGAAAATGCTGCAGTCAGACAGTGATTATTTTTTTTTTGACATCTGTGTTTATCAAGCGCTTTGTGAAAAACATACCTAATCTGTGCACTCTATGCACTCAGCACTTAAAAAAACAAGCCCACCAAACAGCAAAGTGGTGATATTGACCAGGTGACCTGCACTCAAAGTCTCCTGATATTTGATGTATGGTCATGAGCACAGGGCCTCTGTGTATTTAACATAACTATCAGCTGAACCAATTTATTCATCTCTCCAACTAAAGATAAACAAAAAAATGGTTAGATAAGGCTAACTAAACAAACTCATTAGTGTTTTTACTCATTGCCTCTCTGTGAAGGGAGGGGAAGTTTCCTGTGTGTGTGGTAAGGAGTTTTTTGAGAAGCTAATTTCCCACCATAAGTCATCATTCTGTCTAAACATTTAGATAAGCGTCATAAGATTTACAGACAATCCCTTTATTTCCTCATCTTCCATTAAAAGCTTTAAACCCCTCAGATGTCAGAGCGGCAGCCAACAAATTGCGTTGTCCTTCTGGCACTGAAAGGGTTATATATCCGAAAAATCATAAATCTAAGTATTTGTCATTCCTTGGCAAACACATTTGCCTTACTTTCTACATACTTACTTCCGGAAAAAAAGGAAAGGACACAATATAACTGCTTTTTTAACATTTCAACTGTGTTTTACCTCTACAAAAGAACAGTTATGTGGTGGAGCATATTTGTTTTGAAATATAACATGATAAAGAGGAGAAGTAAAAACATGCAGATCAATTTAGTAACTTGTCAAAGTCAAGGCACTAAGTAATAATAGCTTCATTTCATGTAGTGCTTTTCTCTTCAAAATGACAATATAATGCAGCATTGTACATCAAAGCAAATGAGTGTACTGTACCTATGATATTTTTCTTTGGGGCTTCTGAATTTGGGATTTTGTTAATATAGTGATTTGTTTATCCCTGTCCCATAATGTCCTTATCACAGCGTCAATTAAGGTAATGGGGGGAATTTTCACCTGAGCAAAATATACAGTAACATCACCCAAAATACATACATTTCCCTTTTTCAGGTGGGACCCTTCCAATCAGTTATTTGTGTCAGTATTGTATATTGTTCCTTGGTCTTGTGATATATTAATCTTACCATGCTCACATCACTAAGGTTGGTCCCTATCTTTCAGAGGAAAACTCAGGAGAAGGAGACAGCAATGGCATGGAGAAGTCCACAAAGGGACATCACACACAAAGGCTGCATAGAGGAAACAAACAGTTCCCAAGTTGCATGTTAAACTTAAAAGTTATGTTTAAATATTTAAAGCTACCTATTTTTTCTCCTTCACAAAAACGAGTGCACCTATGATACTCTAATTTGCCCCCTCTGAATTGGGAATTTTGTTAATATAGTGTTTTTGTATCCCTATCCCACTGTGTCTTTATCACGGAGTCAATTAAGGTGATGGAGAGAATTTTCACCTGAGCAAACTCTTGCTAAATATCCAGTGACATAGTCCAAAATAGAGAAGTTAGAGAAAATTGAACCCCTTCCAAGTTGTAACCATTTAGACATTCCACTGCCATGAGCAGTGTACATTTTGGCCCTAGTAAGGACTGCCCTTCTTGACATACTGTATGAAACCCTTCTAATGTACAACAGGCATTATTACCCTACAGCAGTTCAACACCAGAGCGAACCAGCCTTACCCCAGCACATCATTCCCTCTATGCAGGTTTATGGACACACCCTTTTATATAGGGGGCAGTGTCGATCTCAGAAGGATTCAGTCCACCTGTGTACAATTAGACCTCTTAATTCAACCACATAGGATGACTCTTCCACTCAGATCGTTAATCCAGATTCTAGTCAGGGCTAACTACAGATGTGTTGATGAGTGAAGATATTCCTCTGTCAAAAGCACTACATTTGTCTGTGCAAGTACTTTTGATTTAGGGCAGTGGTTATCAAATACATTCTACAGGCATCTTAGTTTGAAAATGTTCTTCCATACAGCATAATTATGCATTAGACAGCTATTTTAAGTTTCTCTAAACTAAAAGCTTATCCTGAGGGAACTGTTATAAAAGCTTATGTAAACACTAAATGTAAGCTTTCTAATCTTAAATGAAAGTTTGCTAATCGTTCCTCAATATAGACATCTATAAAATATTTTTTATGACAGTTGAGCATTAAACTTGCGAACATTTGGCAAATCATGAAGAAACAATATAACATAAGTATTCCTTATATGCTGGGATGGTCTGTATTTCCATTTTCTCAGTAATATTACTTCTAAGATGCTTCATAAAATACTCAATGTAAAGATGCTGCATGCTATCATCTACAATTAAATGTAGTAAGCACTTGCAGCAAAAATATTACACTTTGTTAAAAAAAATTATATTTAAAATAAATGCTTTGTTTTAAAAATCACCAATGTTTAGAGGAATTGGGTTACTCCTATACGCATACTTTTAGATAATCTTCTTCTTCATATCCTCCTACACACTAAGCCATACACTTTCATGCTTAAAAACATGATTTCACTCATAGATATGGGCTAGTACTCTTACACCTTTTGTCTTTTGCACTCCTCTACATATTTAATCCAGAGTGGAGAAAGCCACAACAGATACAGCAACTGAACAGGATAAAAACGTAACAATTCAAGGTCATTTACACTTGGTAGAGGAGATACAGACGTACGGATGTGGCGCCATACAAGTTACTTCTACGCAGGGCCGCCGACGGGTGGGGGGGGGGGGCTGGAGGGCCGGGACAGGTGTCCTGGGCTCAGTGCCTGTGGGTTGGGTTCGACCTTTAGCCAGGCTCGGCTGCCGGTCCTCTCACAGCCGGGCCCCGGCTCTCCCCCAGCTACAGGCCTCTCCCTCACTGTCCAACTCTGTCTTTTTTTTTAATATGCATTTGGGGTGTGGTTTTTTTGGTATGTATTTTGTAGGGGGGATTGTCTGTGTCGGGGGAAAAGGGGAGGGAATGAGTGTGAGGAGGGGGGATTGAGTTAGAGTGGGGTAATTGATGGAAGGGGGGACAGTGAGGAAAGAACGTGTAAGAGTGAGACGGAGGGGAGAAAAATACATGCGGGGGAGGGTTTGAGTGAGAGTGGGGTAATTGATGAAGGGGGGAGAGTGAGGAGAGCGGTTGTGAGTGAGGAAGAGAGGGAGTTAGACAGAGGGGAGAGAAATACATGGGAAGAGAGGGGGAATAGAGGGGCCTCGTGATGAGTGAAATGAGTGGGCTCGCAAGACCGCCGACATGGGGGAGTCCCGGTCGTAACTCTAGTCCTGGACCTCAGGAAATCTGTCTGCAGCCCTGACAGTGATTATACCATGGTGTCACTTGGAGCGAGTGGACCGGGGTCCAAGTGCAGCCGTGATTGCGACCAAGCACTCTCACGGCCCAGTGCAGAAGGAATTTCCAGAAGGATTGACTCAGCAGTAGTAAGAGTCACTGTCTCCCGTGCCATGTTCGAAGAAGCAAAAGTTTGCGGTGCAAAAGACAGTATTTGCTGCGATAGCGCTGCAGGGGGTCCATGCTTCCAAATGGGACTCCCTGCAGTGTTAATCCTCCAGTAAAATGACTACCACAGTCTCGTGACCACAGGAGGCAGCGACACCGGAGTCAGTAAAGTTAGCTTCATCTGTCCTCATGTCTAGAGTGGGATGAGTACCCACACTTAAGGCCAACAAAAACGTCACTTCTTGCAAAAGCCTACTATGTCACTAATCCGCACTGCAATTTTGAAAGAGGTAAATACATATATTACTAACCACTCTGAAAATGATGAAGTTATAAAAAAATATTCATATCTCTACATTTTTCTTATTACACATCTTTAACATGGCTAATTTATTTATTTATAGAAATGCTTTCAGTAATGATTTGGATTTCACCGTTCTCTAAAGGCAAAGTTAGTACAGAAGAAGATCAAAACTGTACCAACCGAATAATCACCTTTTCTCTGGAAAAGTTTTAGTGACATATTAGGATGAAATATTACCGCAGAAATATTTCTTCAGTTTAGCGAGAGGGTGACAATTGGAATTCATTATTTTAAAATATTCAGATCAACTGTCATTCATTCTCCACCAGTCGAGGGTATCAAATCAGGTAGAAGCTTATGTTGAGAACCAGTAATGGTTCATTACGCTAAAGCGTTTTTTTTTTTAAAATAAATTCTCAACTGATATTAGTGAAACCTGCCAATATTAACTTTCAGCAGATGGATAGTAAAAAAATTGAGCCAAAGAGCCATTTCATTTATTTATAGATTTAGGTGAAATGTAATACATTTTCAACTTTGTGCTACATTTGCAAACTTGCATAATGGTCTTTTCCAACTTTACTCAGGAGTGTAGGATATATTCTAATGGCACAGTTACTTTACTTAGGATTTAAAATTGATCTATCCTAGTCTCTGCTGAGTCCAAAAAAATTGGGATTTCTGCATTCTATTTTTGTGAATAAGATTGGAATGTTGTAGTTTTCTTAATAAGATTGGAATGTTGTATGCAGTAACATGAGCATGACTGTCAGTATATTTTGACGCACACTGACTCAGTACATTGTACCTTTAGTAGGACCACAGCAAGGCCTATCTATGAAAGAATAATAATGGGTTTAAATGCTTCAGTCTATTAATCATCTGCAGCATTTTCGAGACAGGAACAGCACCCATGACTGTGGTAGTGATTGTCTCCGGTATGTGGTGCCAGTAACTCCTGTGCGTTTAAATCTCCCGACCACGTGATGCAGGAGATTTAAGCAATGCATGGGGATACCCGCACCCCATACCGGGGCTCGTAACTCAGGAAGCCGGGGGTCCCCAGACCTGAAATTAATGTGGTTCTGCTCCGGAGCCTCCCTGCTACAATACTTTGTGATTAAAATAAAATAAAAACAGCTAGCCGCTAAGGCAGGGGTGCGCAAATTTACCACATGCCCCCTGTCTCCTCTCTCCTCTCTCCTCTGGCTCGCACCCCCTCACCCCTCTTTCATGGCTCCAGCATCAAATGACATCGCAGGGTCATGTGGCATCACGTTACCATGGCAACGTGATGTCATGTGACCCCGCAGTGTCATTTGACGCCGGTTGCCATGGAAATGCGTTGTTGGAACTCAAGGTAAGTTAAAAGTTACAGAGGCCTTGAGCGATCCCGGCATTTATTTTAAATGCCTTCGGGGAAGCGCGGGGGCCTCTGTAACAGCGCCCCCCCCACTTTGCACACACCCGGGCTAAGGCAATGAATTGGCTAAACCCGAGTTCCTGGTTTCTTGGGGGTACAGGGGGTGGGTGAAGGGCGTAGTTACCTCAGGGTATGGAGTGGAATTTCTGGGACAAGGAGGCCTACTATTAAGCAGAAAGTCAGGGCGTTCACAGAAAAAACTCAAAAAATAAAAGCACGAGCTAACAATCAGTGCAACCGAGAGAGCTATTAAACTAAGCAATTGAATATGAGAAAGTATGGTAAATAAAAGAGTAGCAATATAGACAAGTACCAGTAAAAGAATGAGGGATGTGCAAAAATAATGAATCGTATAGGGAGGCTGGCTTCGCTATTCTTAACTGTCGCTGATTAGTGATTGAAGGCCCATGGGGTCTGTAAAGAAAAGTATTGGAGCAAAGTGAAAGTCCTTGTTTGCAGAGTTCTGGCTTCAGTGAATAAAGTGATTACACTCCAGTGGTGAGGCTCATGTTGTAACTAAGCATACCTCCCAAACGAGTCTACAGAATGCAGACCCAGGTCACTCAGTTCTTTGTAATGGAAATGGCGGAGTTGGGGAATGAGCCAATCAAGCTGGAAGTGTAGTGCCAGATTCAGATCCAAACAGGTGAAGCCTGGGATTCAAATTCAGCCAATCTGTGTTCGAACTGAGTACAGACTCAGACAGAATGGAGCCAATCCTGTCTGCCAACCAAAGGTTACAAACTGGTCAATCGGGATTGGAGATATGTGCACATGTTTATAAACTGGCCAACTAGGTTCACCTCGGATTTCACCAACAGGCTTCCAGACAGAGTGAAGCCGACCTTTCCACCAGCAGAAGACTTAGATGGGCGCAGGACAAAGGATAGAGGTGGGAATACAACAAAGGGACAGAAGTGGGAATGCCATCCAAGAAACAGACCAGCAACAATGTTTGGCTGCATAGGGGGCTGGCAGGAAACAGATGGTCACGGTTAAAACTAGTCAAAAAAAGTCACCAAACAATGTTGAAAAAGGTAGAAAAAGGAAATATATGAAACAATGTAATATGGTAAAAATCACTAAGAAGGAAGAAAGAGGGAGTCACAGCTGGTAGGGCTGAGACATTTATGCCAACATCTGGCTGGGTCCAATATCACAAGAATTTTCTGCGCAAATCTGATCACAGGTACAGAAACAACACTACTAACATTTGGTCATAAATATAATAATAGAAGACACATGGTCTATTAAATCTATAGGGGTTTGGCACACAGGCCATTCATATTTGTTGTTGTTCTGTAAATAACAAAAGGACTGGCAAATTGCATATTTGCATCCTTGCTTGCTGGACTCAGCAGATGATGGTGTGGGCACTGTTTCAGGCAGGCGTTAAGTGCTCTTTGTGGAACTGGCTCTTCAGGTGGAACAGCCAAACATGTGCCAAAGACACAGATGGGTTTTTTTTGTCAACTGTTCATAGGAACCTTGTAACAGTTACCTGCCCTAACACGCTGTTCCTGCCTCGATTTCCTCTAGGACACTTCTCATCTCCTTTTGGATTCCGGTAGATTAGGACATCCATTCATTTTTCCACTGAGAGACATCCCCCATCTAATTAGAACTCCTGACGAAGCATCTGGCGAAACGCGTAGAGTTTACAGTGAGGGAACAAGCTCTGAAGGACTGGCAGAACTCGATCTAAGGTCTCTTCTATTGGGAACTTCCGCCCTCAGCCGTGACGCGATAGCGGAAGTGACGCGACGGCTGTGACACACGCGGAAGAGAATCCTGGATACTGTGAAGCTGCCTACACCTGCACCACCATACAACGAGCTGCGGTTCTCTCCTCCACCTGATTTTCACATGGCGAATGTGAGTGTAATATACTCGTGTTATTTGTTTGAATAATACAATATTGGAATAGTATGCACTATTGTGGCTTTTCTTCTTATCCATACATATCCGTGCCTTGAGGGATTTCCCTGCTACCATTCAAAGGGCTCCAGTCAGAGAGAGAAGGATCTCTGACATGTGATATTTTCTGCGATCTATGTGAGTTCTATACTATAGATTACACCTATCTGCACAGTGTTTACCATCTGCACTATATATGTTATTCTCTTTTGCATATTTTGCTACACCTGCCTGCGCTCCTCCTCATCTCCAAGAAACAATCTACCCTTCTGGGACCCGGAACTGTCCCATCAGAGGAAGTTGAGCTGCTCTTTACACTTATTTATTTTTCACTATTGGTGTTATATTGTGTGATATTAGTTGTATTCCCAACAACATTATTGGTTCACTTGGGAGCGCCCAATCCACTTCCCCACCCATCCCCTTCACCTTTCCCCACATCCCATTGTTTTGTAACCAATACAGAGCTCTGCCAGTTTGATGGAGATGGTCATTAGTATGGTGAACCTTTTGCAGCATTGCTTCCTGTATGCATTCTGAAAACATCACCAACATCTCCAAGAGCTGGTTGTGGTGTTTCATGCAGCTTTCATTCTGTGCTCTCACTAATTTCAGCCAGCCTTTTATTGTGCTGATTGCATAGCTCTTGCTGGGACAGCAGGAGTCTTTCTGTTAATTGTTTGTGTATCTTGGCTGAAAATGGTTTATATCAGGTCTCTGATGTACTGGCATAGAAGGACAGTCACAATGTCAGTGTAACAGTTTTGTTGTCTCCCTGCTCCCACAAGAGTCAATTCCACTTCATTATAATAATTAGTCAAACACTTGTGAGGCTAGTAGAAAACAGAATGTGAATGGTATGCAGCAGCTTCACGGTGCACAGCTTTTCAGTTTCAGTAGGTATAAATATTAATAACAATAATACCAGTAAATCCAGTGGGGCATTGGGTCTATAGTGTCAGACACCCCCATGACAATCTCAGGGATGAAGATCTCAGTTGCATGTGAACTGGTGGACCACCCCATGTCTAGACCGAATGCTTGTGCAGGAATTACATATTTTCATTAGTTTTGTGCTAAATGTCAGTTCATCTTGTTTTACATTGCTCTTAGCAGTTAATGCTCACCCCAACGAAGCAAATCTGTACAACAAGATGAAATGCCATGTTGTGTAGAAGCATGACACAAAGGACACGAGCGTCATTTATAATATGTGACTTTTCACATTTGTTGAGATGTCCTTGGTACAATCAAAATACAACTCATACAGTAGGTCACATCTTGATTCATGGCTACATAGTTGTAATGGCAACATAGTGTTACAGGGAGCTCATCAAGCAGCTTGTGAGTAATTGCTCTTCAAAATGTCTGTAGTTGTACTTCTTGAAATGAAATATAGAAAAATCAAGACATTGCACATCAGAACTAATGCATTCTGCAGAAAGCAGTACTGGGGTGGAAGTAATGTTTATTATAACATAATAAAAAATGTTGGTATAGACTCACTAGCACACCTTACTCTCACACTTTAGCTCTTCAGAGCATCCGCCTCCACCCTGCAGAACTGGGCAAATTGTACATTGGGGTGTGCTGGCATATCTTGGCATTTGTAATTATGTTATAATAAACATTGTGGTTTTACTATACTTTATCTCCTAAACTGCGTTGGTATATTGCAGTTTGTGATGTTTTGATTTTGGTTGCGAGTGGCGTTCCTAACCGGTGTCTGGTTGTGCTGATAGTGTTCCATGCTGCTGCTCTTTGGAAGCTGTTCAAATGAAATCTAGGCCTCTATAATGCAGGTTGCAAAGGAATGTATACACAACACAGTTGCAATTTTGTTTAAAATATGGTTTATAGGTATAGGCCCCAGGTATTTCTGGGTTTACTAGAATGTATATGTGTATAGTTGAAACAACGTTGTGCTCATTAAATGTTATTAAGGCTTAACTACATCTCCTAGAAGTCATGGGGGTGTGAGGTAGCTTTTCCTGTGACTATGACAGACACTTTCATTGGAAGACTACTCTGAACAAAAGAGTAGCTGGATAAGAGAGATGTCTTGCTAGAATAACATACAATGGAATGGATAGGATCAGATTATACAGTAAAAAATAGAAGTTAGTTCCTCTTTTTCTCCCTGGAAGCCTGGAACAGCAACCCTGCAATGTCTTTGCTGCCGCGTTTCCTGCTCATGGTTTTAGGGAATTCCAGTTCTGTACTGAAGCTGAAAAAAGAGGGAGCTACATATCCATGCCACCCAAACCTGGGCTATATACATGCAGCCATCAGTATCCGACGACTTGCCTGGGAAAATACTGTGGCTATCTAACAGTAAACGCTGCAACATTTCTGTGAGATTCTGCAGCCAGACTAATGGCACATCGGATTAACACAGTGGGGGTCCCTGCAGTTCCATTAAATTTGAATGGAACTGCAGGGACGCCCGTTATATTAATCCGGTGGGCCATTAGTCTGGCTGCAGAAATCTCACAGAAATATTGCGGCGTTTACTGTGAGATAGGCAGATTTTCAAAGGCAAGTCGTCGGTACTGGAGGCTGCATCTGTACGTCAGTGGTCAGATTCCTGGTACCTGGTATCTGCTCCTTTGCCTGTCTGCTGTTTGGTGTACTGATAACGTGACGTCAGTCATCATGTGAAATATATATATTCTATCACAGATCTTGATGGTTTAGACATTGATAACATACACATCACAGAATTCCTAAAGAGCCAGTTCCCGAATAAAATGTAATCTTAGTTACATATTAAAAACCCTTCTGATTTGTAAATAATTTTGTAAATATAACATTCAATAATAATTCTAAGTGTTTCAATGTGGATTTGACATAAGAACATACAGTATCTACACCTCTTCCTTTAAACAACTCTACCTTATAAGGGAATGGATTTATTTGTCCTCCAGGTTTATGACAATGGGAAATACGTGTGTTACCTGTGGCTCGCCGAAGGCCTGAGCCTCCGCAGCTGGGAGCCTGGGGTGAGCTCTCATTCTCCTCGTGCAGTGCCTCCACCTGAGAGGGATTCCAGCTAAGCGGGATGACCCATTTCAGGACCACTTACAGTGAAATGATACACACACCAGTATATAACAACAATTGGTTTACTAACAATAGAATAACGATATAATGGTACCATACAATATAACACACACAATACAATAATAACAACAACACAGGGTAAGTGTCCCCCAAAGTACCTGGGTGCATGGAACCAATACCCCTGGTGTCCTCCCCCTATGAAAGTCAGTCCCAATGAGACATGCCCTGCTCTGCCCAATTGGAAGAGAGAGGGCGTGTTCTAATGTACTGTCACTTACACCAAACACAACATGGAATTTAGCGGAGGGGGAGCGGAGAGAAGTGGAAGGGGGGGAGGGAAACGGAGTGAGAGGGGGGGTAACGGAGTGAGGAGGGGGGAACGGGGTGAGAGGGGGAAACAGAGTGAGGGGGGGAACGGAATGAGAGGGGGGAAACGGAGTGAGAGGGGGGAAACAGAGTGAGAGGGGGAAAATGGAGTGAGAGCGGGGGGAAACGAAATGAGGGGGGGAAACGGACTGAGGGGGGGAGGACACAGAGGGAGATAGGGAAACAGAGTGAAAGGAGGGGGGAAATGGTGTGAAAGGGGGGAACGGAATGAGAGGGGGGAACGGAGTGAGGGGGTTAATAGAGTGAGATGGGGGAACGGAGTGAGTGGGGGAAAGGTAGTGAGAGAGGGGCAAACCGGTTGAGAGGGGGAAACGGAGTGAGAGGGGAGACCGAGTGAGGTGGGGGAACAGAGTGAGATGGAGGGGGGGGAGGAGAGAATGGAGAGAAGGGGAGAGAGAGAGGGGAAGGGTGTGAAAGGAGAGAGGGGAAGGCCAAGAAAGAAGGGGAATGGAGAGAGAGAGAGAGGGAAGGGAGAGAGAGGGGAAGGAGAGAGAGCAAGGGGGGGAGAGAAAGGAGAGGGGGAGAGAAAGGAGAGAAGGGGAGAGAGAGGAGAAGGAAGAGGAGGGAAGGGGGGAGAGAAAGCAGGGGGGGAGAGAAAGCAGGGGGGGGAGAAACGAGAGAGTGGATGGGTCGGGAGAGAGAGGGGGCCGGGAGAGAGAGGGGGGCCAGGAGAGAGCACAAGGGGGGGTGGGAGAGAGAAAGCGCAGGGGGGGGCAGAAGCTCAGGGGAGGGCGGGAGAGAGAGCAGGGGAAGAGAGAGAGCAGGGGGGAGAGAGCAATGGGGGCAGGGAGAGAGAGCAATGGGGGGAGAGAGCAATGGGGGGAGAGAGAGGAGGGAGAGAGGAGAGAAGGGGGGGAGAGTGGAGGGAAGGGGGGGAGAGAGTGGGGAAGTGGGGGAGAAAGGAGGGAAGGGGGAGAGAGAGGAGGGAGAGAGGAGGGAAGGGGGGGAGAGAGGAGGGAAGGGGGGGAGAGAGGGGGAAGTGGGGGAGAAAGGAGGGAAGGGGGAGAGAGAGGAGGGAAGGGGGGAGAGAGAGGAGGAAGAGGGAGAGATAGGAGGAAGGGGGATAGAGAGGTGGGAAGGGGGTGTCATGGTAGAGGGGGTCTGGCCCGGGATTAAAGGGTTACACCCCATTTGGCCACCCCCTACTCTCACCTGGGAAGCAAGGGGTTAACTGGACTGTGGTCCAGTAATGTGTTTTTACCTTGCTTCAGCATCCTAATGTATATTCCCCTGTAAAAATGTATTGTTTCTGTTCCAGTGTTTGCCCCAACACATACACTGGGATTGATGCGGGAGGCTTAAGGGGTTAATAAGCTGCAGTTTAGGAAAATACAAATATGTGTGGTGTCTTTTCAGAAATATCTGGGCTTCAATAGGCTTGATTGAAGTTGGGTGTGAAAAGTACAGAGGGGGTTTAGTGTACAGTATGTTAATACCTAATTGGCAGGCCAAGGGTATATTGCTGGTAGAGACAGCTAGGACCCAGGTCTGGGGCATTGGGTGTGAAATATAGTACCTGTGACAAATGTTCGCTACACACAGGCCCAACTTCAAATGATTTCTTGACAAGGGGTTATGGGGGCCAGGGGCTGCAGTTACACAAGGAGATATCAGAATGGGTGACCTTATTAAATATAAGAATACCATGAGATGTCCTCGGCTGAACATGCTAAAAATTACATGTGTGTAACCAGGGGACCGAGCCGCAAATAACGATTACAGACACATGATGTCTAGCAGGTCCTAAGAGACAGATATTAATATCTCTCTTAATTTTAGTATTGCACAGTAATATTTAGTCTCATTGAGAGCGTCATGCGTGCCGGAATGTATTAATATATCTCGCGTGCCAGTAAGTATACTGAACTGAAGTTATGAAGTTATTTAGATAGGAAAAGCAGTTTTGAAACGTCCTTGGGTGGGAGGAGTTTTACTCTGGGGAAAACTGTCAACCTCACCACTGATTTATGAGAGGGGCTGGGTTTAGGTTCAATGGGAAATAATTGTATAAGAACCAGGCTCAGCCTATGGCTATTGTCTTTCGTGTCTTCTGTGATATTCAAGATTGCTGTATGAACTGCCAGTCAATATTTGACTGTTTCATCATTCCATCTTAAGTAAGTGTCTATATTTTGTTTGTTATTTGTATAACTTGTGTGTTCACCTTTTTCAAGGAATAAATTATATTTTATCATATCTAAGCCTCGTTCAGTTCAACCCAGTTATATTTTTGGTGTATTATTATAGCCTGTCATAAAGTTACCATCACAGGGGGGGAGAGGAGGGAAGAGGGAGAGAGAGGGGGAAGGGGAAGAGAGAGGAGGAATGGGGAGAGAGAGGAGGAAGGGGGAGAGAGAGGAGATACGGGGGAGAGAGAGGAGGGAAATGGGGGAGAGAGGAGGGAAGGGGGAGAGAGTGGAGTGAAGGGGGAGAGAGAGGAGGAAGGGGGGAGAGAGGAGAGAAGGGGGGAAAGGAGGGAAGGGGGGGAGAGAGGAGGGAAGGGGGAGAGAGGAGGGAAGGGGGGAGAGAGGAGGGAAGGGGGAGAGAGGAGAGAAGGGGGAGAGAGGAGGGAAGGGGGATAGAGAGGAGGGAAGGGGGGAGAGAGGAGGGAAAGGGGAAGAGAGGAGGGAAGGGGGGAGAGAGGAGGGAAGGGGAAGATAGAGGAGGAATGGGGAGAGAGAGGAGGAAGGGGGAGAGAGAGGAGGGAAGGGGGAGAGAGAGGAGGGAAGGGGGAGAGAGAGGAGGGAAGTGGGGGAGAGGGGAGGGAATTGGGAGAGAGGGGAGGGAAGGGGGAGAAAGAGGAGGGAAGGGGAGAGAGAGGAGGGAAGGGGGAGAGAGCAGTGAAGGGGGGAGACAGGAGGGAAGGGGGGGAGAGAGGAGGGAAGGGGGAGAGAGGAGGGAAGGGGGAGAGAGAGGAGGGAAGGGGGGAGAGCAGCAGGGGGAGAGAGAGAGCAATGGGGGGAGAGAAGAGGGAATGGGGGAGAGATCAGGGGGGAGAGAGAGCAATGGGGAGGAGAGAGGACGGAAGGGGGAGGGAAGTGGGGGAGAGAGGAGGGAAGGGGGAGAGAGAGCAATGGGGAGAGAGAAGGGAAGGGGGGGAAGGGGGAGAGAGGAGGAAAGGGTGGAGAGAGAGGAGGGAAGGGGGCGAGAGGAGGGAAGGGGGAGAGAGGATGGAAGGGGGAGGGAAGGGGGGAGAGAGGAGGGAAGGGGAGAGAGAGGAGGGGGGATAGAGTAATGAGGGAGAGCAGAGGGAAGGGGGGAGGGAAGCGGGGAGAGAGGAGGGAAGGGGGAGGGAAGGGGGTAGAGATGAGGGAATTGGGAGAGAAAGGAGGGATGGAGGCGAGAGAGGAGGGAAGGGGGGGGAGTGGGGGAGAGAGGAAGGAGGGGGAGGGAAGTGGGGGAGAGAGGAGGGAAGGGGGGGGGAGAGGAGGGAAGAGGGAGAGAGGGGGCTGGGAGATAGGGGGGGCCAAGAGAGAGAGGGTGCAGGGGGGGCGGGAGAGAGAGCAGGAGGGGAGAGAGAGAGCAATGGGGGGAGAGAGAAGAGTGAGAGAGGAGGAAGGGGGGGAGAGAGGGGAGGGAAGGGGGGCAGGGAAGGGGGGCAGGGAAGGGGGTAGAGATAAAATGGAGACAGACACAGAGACACATACACGCACAGAGACACACCTACACAAAGAGACACAGAGAGAGAGAGAGACACACACACAGACAGACACACACACACAGACTGACAGACACACACAGAGAGACATACACACAGACACACACACAGACAGACATACACACACACACAGACACACACACAGACAGACATACACATACACAGATGCAGAGAGACACATACACAGACACACAGAGACAGACACACATACAGTCCCTATCCAGCCAAGGATATGCCCCTCCCATAATAGCCACGCCCCCTCTCATAATAGCCACGCCCCCCACTCCTGCTCTAAAAATGTTGCAGGACAGCGATCGCTCATGCTTGGAGAGCTGGTGACGTCTGAGTGCGGTCAGTGGCACAGGGGACTCAACCTTATTCAGGGGAAATTAACTCCCTGTGCGTTGAAAAAGTCCCATAGCTGCCCTATTTCAGTATGTAGAGGACAGTGATGGTATCACATACAGTAAATAGATGCCTGTTTGATGTTCTCTATATTCTTTGAATGAAGGGGGGGAGGGGGAAGTGGAAACAATAATAATAATAATAATAATTACAATCTCCAAATGGATATACTTTTAGAAAGTCCCTTTTTCAAGAAAATGTGATGTCATCTGTTATTCACTGTAGACTATATTCTTTAATTATGTGTGAGCAGCAATATAATATTCCTTGTGAGATAGACTCCCCAACGGGAGATGTATTTAGTATAGAGCTGTATCACATTATATCGACCAAGAGGAGTGAATACTCACTGCTGGGGATTATCCTGACTGAATGACGAGCTACTTATTTCTATTTAAAGGCAAACAGTCTCATCAGATGTCTATCTAAGATACTGCACAAAAGTTTTAATGACGCACTGAGTTGTGTCAAACTTAGTGCTGTTTTTTCCTTAATTAATTTTAGGATCCTCCAACATATACTGCACTGAAGCAGCAATCCACTTACTTTAACATATCTTTTCTTGCCTTTTTGAACACTGGATTTTTTTTTATCTGATTCTTTGTTCAGGAGATATGAGTGTTTGAAATATTAAGAGTCTGGGAGGTTAAAATGGAGTTCTCCCCAAAGCCCAGTGCAGTCTAAAGGTTACCATGGTCACCTCAGATGCTAGAGATTGAGAAAATCGTGATTTTTTAGCACAAAACAAAAAATACTATATAAAGCAATGTATTGCATGTATAATGAAGTGCTATAACGGGACCCACCTCATACAGTATGTGCACAAAGCTGGTGTAGGAGATTTGACCGCAGCACACAGCACTGGGGGATTTCCCCACCCTCCGCTTCGGTGTCCTCATTGCCATGGCGCTTCCTTCTTAGCATCTCTGGTGGCCATGCCGACCGCCAACCGACATCTCTGCTCCGTGCGCGGTGACGTCAGCGTTCTGTCATCATGCGGGATGACGGCGGCTTGGTATTGCGGATGGAGCTTGGCGGGGTAAGTAATTGGTATGGGTATATATATTTGTATGTACTGTAGCCCTCACCTTGACAAAGGCTGTTGTTTGCAGCTGAAATGTGGGTTCGTTTGGTACAATACATTTCTTTATTAAGTTAGTCTGTGTGCCTGTATATCTCTGATGATCTCTGGGGGACTTTAAGGATTCCCTTATGTTATTGAGCACTGGCTGATAAGTATCCTGTGAATCTTTCCAGTGTGCCTGCATTATTCTTCTAACAAAAACGGGCCCCACTTCATACAGTATGTGCACATCGCTGGTCTAGGATATTTGTGTCCAAGAAGAGGGCATGCAGGCAGTGCACTGCTTGTAGAATGAGGTAAAAATGGATACTCTTTGACAAAAGGCAGGGAGCCCGAAACGCGTCAGAGTACTTCTCACAGTGATATGCGTGTCCTGTGATGTGATGTCTGATCTTCAATAAAGCTGTTGTTTTTATACTGATCCAGCTACCGTCATATTTTTACCTCACTCTACAAGCAGTGCACTGCAAGAAGAGAGGTGAAGATGTGAAGCACTGCCTCGGTTTCCAACTCCCAATGAGACCGGAAAGAATAACAAGGTGAACACTCGAATGAGCAACAGGTCAGGTTTATTGCAGGGTGGTGCAGCAACAGGACTACGGAGCAACACGAACGCACCTACGCGTTTCATGCACTGGGCACTTTATCAAGGTGACAAATACATGTATTACTGCATAATTTATACTCACCTGCACTGTGCCTTGCGCTACCGGGTGTGACGTCATCGTCCCACGTCGCAATGGGTCGCGGTGACGCGGCGTACACAACCATTGGCTCGGCCAGTCAGGTGGTATGCTAATGCTAGCTGACTGTCTCTTTTTTCTCTTTTTTCTAAAAGAAACTTTATTAACAACAACATAAACACACAGTGAAATAAAAAACAGATTAAAAACACATTTAAATACTGTAATAGCAGTAAATTTGCACAGGTAATGTCAGTAAATGCTTGAAATACTAGGGGGCATATTTAGATATTTGTAGATTTTAAGTTTAGTACTATTTTAAGCCCCTGCTGAAATATATATTGACATGTGCCTGTGCAGGTAATACTTGGTAATTTGTAATTCGTGAAAGGAACATGATCACCAGTCAATTGTATATGGGAACAATTAAATATATACTGATATCCTTCTGTGGATGTTAAATCCTATCTAATCAGTATAGTAGATAATGCAAAAGTGTTCCTTATATAGGTGACTGTAGTGAAATGACCCTAAATCTAGTTATGGATAATATAATATCATTTATATGCATGATCATAAGTATACACCATCCAACAAATGATACAATAGCTAATAATCTACTTATAATGTGGTTAGAGAAGCATGAACAGAGATTGGGAAAGCAGATAATAATTACAACTGCTTAGGTAGATAATACTGATACTTGATAAGTGATAGAACAATAAATCCATTTTTGTCTATAATAGTGTGTTCATAAAGGATAATCGTAAATATATGAGAAAAATAAAATAATTTGATAAACTAATCTGTACTATTTAATTTAAACAAAAAAACAAAAACAAAAACAAAAAAAAAAGCCCGTACCTGACAAATTGCCATATGATTCATGGACTTTCTACTGTCATCCAGTATTATCTATACATGCTATGGAGGAATTTTGACCAATTTGGATGCATCACACCTATCCTATTCCTATTCTACAAGCAGTGCACTGCCTGCACGCCCTCTTCTTTGACACAGCCTTCTAAACTCTATGCTGCAGTTGCACGCTGTATACAGGAGAAACGTGACTACTTCCAAGTGTGAGTACTTTCATTTGTTACTTCACAGTACTCCACTACCTTTTAGTTTGCCCCAGGGGAGTGATTGTCATATAGTAGTGCTTATTGGGGTTCCCTGGTGCATTTATGTTGCGCTGTGGGATCAACCCATGTATGTATCTTCTTTCATTCCTCCCCCTAATTGGAGCATCATACTGAATAGTTTTCAGCAAGACCCATTTTCTGATTGAAGACGTGTTACTTTGTGGACTTGATGTTATGCTTGGATTTACCAAATATTTTTCTGAGCACAGATATAGAGCCTGTCTCTAAAGCTCCTTTGGGTTTAGGATATTTGACTTTCATGGAACTTTTACTGTACAGTATGTTGTGCAGAAACTGTGCATTGAATTGTGATGATATATTATTAACTTCGTGTGTGCACAGAGTTTGGTGTTTGCTATAGGGTACTTATTCACTACTGGTTTATTAGAGCAAAAACAATAAAACAGAGTTTTCCATGAGAGATACCAAGCAGAACTCTACTCACAAAATGCCTTACTGCAGCCTCTTCCTTTTATTAAAGAGCAGTGAAGAAGGCAATGTTTCAGGCTCCATACACCTGATGAAAGGTCTGTATGGGACAGGAAACTTTGCATTCTTCACTGCTCAATAATAAATGGAAGAGACGGCACTAAGACATATGTGAGTAGTGTTCTGCTTGGTATCTCACTTGGGAAACTCTGTTTTATTGTCTTTTCAGTCTCTCTTGTGCTGGCCGCACATTCGGAGATTTTTCCCACCAACTTGGTTTCCCCCCCAACATATTTTTCTGTTTATTAGAGCAGGCATTTATATAAGTGTAAATGTATTTATTTTACCTCTCTGTTTAGTAGCAGAGAATTGCACCTCCATATAAATTTAGAGTACACAATCTACATTCAACAAGCCTGTTGCTAGTCAACATTGATAGTTACAATTTGCTAGTTCAAGTCAGCAACAACTTTGCCTGCTGTTATCCCTCACAGAGTAGAAATGTATTATGTAATAGATCAGGGGTGCACAAAGTTTTTAGCCTGCCCCCCCGCCTGCTTACATCCTGGCTCGTGCCCCCTCCTCTTCGGCTCCGGCGTGAAATGACGTTGCGGGGTCATGTGGCGTCACGTGGTGTCATTTGACGCTGGTTACCATAGCGACGTGTCGCCGCAGATCAGGGAGGAGAAGCTGCAGAGGCCTCGCGCGGTCCCCCCGGCATTTTATTTAAATGCCTTGGTGAGAGAGTGGGACCCCTGTAGCCGCCACGTCCCCGCCTGGAAATTCTACCGCTCCCCTGGGGAGCCTCCCACTCTGTGCACCCATGTAATAGATTACTACATTGTATTGCCTAAGGCTGTGCCGGTGTCGGCGTGTGCAGCTGAGATTCCCGGTCTGCACTGGGCATGATGGAGGTGTGGCGGGGGGGCCGGCCATGATGTCACCCAGCAGGTTCACTCTCAATTGATTGGTAATGGCCAGTGCTCCGTCGCCAGTCCTGAAGACAGCTTTTCTGTCTTCATAAAAATCTGGCTCACAGCGGCCAACGTAGCTAGCAGCCAGGCCCTATTGAAAGGAAGTTCTTGTCCCTGCAGCACGCCATAGCGCACGCTGCAGCAGGCAGTGGGGAACTAGTCTTATAGTGCTGGCTATGGTGACTGCGACATCGCACAGCGCCGTAGCAAGTACATGCAGTCCATCGTGGGTGCCCATAGTGGGCACGACCATGGCGGTGCTACAGAGCGACAGAGTTGTCGCAATCGCCAGTAGTCAAAGGATTTGGACTTTTCCCACGATCGCTGAGTGATGTCAGCGGCATGTGAGCGGTTCAGCCAATGAGGGCTAACCATTCACGGCCACGCCTCTGCCATGCCCCCGGTCGCCCTCTCTTGTCTCCTGCACCATAGTGCAGGAATCGCTATTACAACGGCGACAGCTGACATCACACAGTCACGTCGCCGTAGCCTGCACTATAAGCGTAGCCTAACTTTTTTGAGTTACAGCTCCTTTTTATCCTCTGTAAATAAATGGTTTCGCCCTAATCTCCCTATATATTTGAATACTTATTGTTTACTAGCTCAATTCCCGGCATTGCTTGGGCATTCTAGAAATAAAAAAAATACTGAGATTTATAAATGGATAATTAATGTTTTTAGTTTCTTCATGCAAAATCATCTGCTAAAACATAAACTCCACCCATGATCGTTTCATTGCCTCTGAGGTCCTGAATTGTTCGATTGAGAGCCACTAATGTGTATGTGGGGGCCATTGTACTCTTGGCTCAAACAATGACTTCGCACTTTTGAAGAGCTCCTGTTTTTTTTTGCTAATGTATCAAATTGAATTTTCAGAGAAACCTAAATGAAGTTGTAACGCGGGTTGTGTGATGAGATCATGTCATATGTGATGTAATCAGTTATGTAATTGCTGATGTAATACGGGATGTCATCAGTGATGTCATTTGGGAATTGCATCCAAACATAGACAAAAATCTACAACTTGATCTCAAAAATCATCATGCAAAATTTGGTTACAATATCTTGAGGTGTCCAAAAGCAAAGCGAACAGACAAATAACTTTCTCAAATATATACCTGTTGTAGATTCTTAGATGACTATCTGTCCCCACCTTCTTATATGATACCAGCCCCTTAAGGTGGAGACACTGCCATTTAGATTATGCATATTGTATTCAGCCAAAGATGGTTGGCTGACCACTGTATATTGGTAATACTTCTTTCCTAATTCACCAACCCTAGGAGGACCGACTCAGAAGAACTCACTGTCACGATGACATCAACTTTTATCAACACATTTATATTTCTGGGTACTTGATTGAACAGAACAAGTAGCAAAATAAATTGTGATTTATTTCCTTAATAGACAAACACACGACATCTGCAGAATACACTTAAAACAACACGCACTGGGATAAGGAAATGGAAGAAATTGTCCTTGGAATGAAAGAAATTGTCCTTTGCTTGCCAGTGCAAGAAATGCAGCCTTGGTTTTAAAAGTCCTGTGGTTATGTGGTTGTTAACCCCTTCCCTCCTGGACTGGTTGCTGCTGTACTGGAACAAAGTCTTGCATCTTTACATCATGGATTAAAATTCAGGAATCCCACTGGGAAATACCTGGGAGGCCACAGTTATAGACTGGCCAAACCTATCTTTAACATGTGGATCCAATCCCCTCGTGGGAACAAAAAAAACCACGAAGAGCCAAGTGACCCACAGTTCATAAGACCGGTCAAAAGGGCTGTCCGGTGGGCAGGGCGCATGGGTCAGGTTGACGCCCATGCCACTTAGCATACCTGGGCTACACCCATTTCTTGAGGCCACTGTGGCTGGTCTCTTGACTTAAAGGTGTCACTAGCCTGACATCTGCTGTGCATCAGTATGCCAGTATTGTATACATTATGGGTCTTGTCATAATTGACACTCTTTTAGACAGGGGGACTCTAAATCTGTGGGAGCCTTTTGAGGCTCCATCATAAAAATAATTACAACCCTTTGAGGCTTGGTTATAAAAATACCGAAGCTCATTCACCCATATCACAGCTGGAGGTCCAAGTAATTCCTGCTTGGACTTACAAAAAAAATACGTCCTGCCTTACATTTAAGATCTGCTATCATGTGTTGGTTAGAGGGTATGGCAAGCAATGCATCTTGTCTTTTACCCTCGCAGGGAATGGCCTGCACATGGGGAATAAAAATGGGGAAAACCCTTTCCTCCCCATCACACTCACCTGCTAGATGAGGTTAAAGGTATTACCTTAAAGCAGTGGTTCCCAAACTTTTTCGTTTCAAGGCTCCCCAAGGCAATCAGGATTTTCCCGCAGCGTCCAAAGTAAAAACAAAGTTGATATACATACCTAACAGTTGCAGTGCGCAGTTGGGGAATCTCTCAGGCACTCACTCTCTCAGACAGACTCTCTCACTCTCTCAGACAGACACACACTCACTCTCTCAGACAGACACACCCATTCACTCTCTCAGACAGACACACACACACTCACTCTCTCAGACAGACACACACTCATTCTCTCAGACAGACACACACTCACTCTCTCAGACAGACACATGCTCACTCTCTCATACAGACACACGCTCACTCTCTCAGACAGACACACACTCACTCTCTCAGACAGACACACACTCACTCTCTCAGACAAACACACACTCACTCTCTCAGACAGACACACATTCACCCTCTCAGACAGATACACACTCACTCTCTCAGGCAGACACACACTCACTCTCTCAGACAGACACACACTCACTCTCTAAGACACACACACACACACACTCACTCTCGCAGACACACTGTTACGCCGGTGCTGCCCGCAGACCAGACCTGTCCCCTGTGCTGAGGTGGGACGCAGGGAAACACGCACCTGCAGCAAAGGGAGCGCGTCCGGAGTGTGGTGTTAGTGTTGCCAGGCCAGGTATAGTAATGAAGACAATACTTGCCGGTACCGGTAGTAGAGGAGGAGTAGTATTTGCCGTTGCCAAGATCAGGGATAGGAGAGTTGCGGATGACCGAAGGTATAAGTCGTGTTACATGGATGCCAGAAGTCACGAAGTCCAAGTAGAGCCGAAGTCGAGAGCCAGAGGGGGTAGTCGTCCAATCCGCGTCAATACCTGAGGAGTCACTGAGAGAATAGTCAAATGCTTCCATACAGAACTATGTCGAGCGACAAGTGATGGGAAGCACAGGCAATATAAAGCTGGGCAGGCCAATGGGAAAAGGGGGTAGGCCTGGAGGACTGCAAGGAGTCCTCCCTGATAGGAGAGAGGTGTTACAGCCCAGCTGAGTGTAATCATTGATTTGCCTTGAACTGTGTGATGCTTGGGGGCGACGCCTCACTGCAGCAGCAGTGGTTAAAAGTGCTCTGTTAAGCGTGTGCTCTGTAAACTGAGAATGCATGCACATAACGTCTGGGGCTGGCGTGCGTGCAGGAGGGTGTGGGCGCGCCCGGCGCTGAACAAAGGAATCGCCGAGGGGAGTGATCCCGCGACGGCGGCAGGGGCGAGGAGCCGTGGAGACCGTTAAGGCAGGATTATTTTGTGTGTCCAGGGACTCCTTGCGGAGAGGGAGTGCTTTGTGTAGGAAGCGAGGAGAACGCCGATTCTTGACAGTACCCCCCTCTTCAGGAACGGCCTCAGGACGGTCCAAGAACGGTTTCTCTGGAAACTTTTTCCTGAAGGACTTAAGAAGGGCCGGGGCATGAATGTCCTTTGAAGGTACCCAGGATCTCTCTTCAGGGCCAAAGCCCTTCCACTGCACCAAGAACTGAAGCTGACCCTGGATAGGCGAGAATCCAAAAGAGAGTGAACTTCGTATTCCTCATTATTTTGTACAGTAATGGGATCCGGTTTACGAGTCTGATCCGGAAAGAAGTGATTGGAGATAAATGGTTTTAAGAGGGACACATGAAAGACATTGGGAATATTCATACTGGGTGGTAGTTGGAGCCAGAATGCCACAGGATTGATTTGTTCATAAATAGGAAAGGGTCCCAGGAACTTAGGTGCCAGTTTAGGAGATGGTACCTTGAGGTGGATATTCCTAGAGGAGAGCCATACCAAATCCCCTGGTTTGTAACTGGGCGCCGAACGACGACGACGATTGGCCTGTAGTTTCGATCTGCGGGAGGAGTTGAGAAGGGTAGACTGAATCCTGGACCATGCGGTTTGAAGGGAAGAAATGCGTTCATCTACGGCTGGTACTCCAGAAGGAATGTTGGGGATGGGAAGAAAGGGAGGGTGGAACCCATAATTTATAAAGAAGGGAGACTCCCGGGTGGACTCGTTTGTTGCAGAATTGACGGCATACTCTGCCCAAGAGAGGAGTTGAGCCCAATCATCCTGGAAATCGGATATAAAACATCTGAGGTACTTCTCCAGGGATTGATTGATTCTCTCCGTTTGTCTATGGACTGAGGATGATAGGCGGAAGAGAAGGAAGAAGAGATGCCCAATCTCTTCGTGAAAGCACTCCAAAATTTGGATACGAACTGAGAACCTCTGTCAGAAACAATGGACGAAGGAATCCCATGAATCCGGAAAATCTGCTCCGTAAAGATATCAGCAAGGGCGGGGGAGGTGGGTAATCCTTTAAGTGGAATGAAATGGCACATCTTCGAGAACCTGTCCACGACCACCAAGATAGTGTTCATTCCTCTGGACCTGGGCAACTCCACGATGAAATCCATAGAAATGTGGGACCAGGGGCGGTCGGGAACTGGAAGGGGTAACAGAAAACCCTGAGGCTTTTGACGGAGAGTCTTGCTTTGATCGCACGTGGGGCATGCACGGGTAAATTCCAGAATATCTTGAGACATCCTTGGCCACCAGAAATTCCGATGAATGAGATCAGTAGTCTTCTTAAAACCAGGATGACCTGCAGATTTAGAGGAGTGACCCCAAGACAGGACTTCTGGAACAAATTTGGATGGTACAAAGAGTTTGTTGTCGGGAACGACCAAGTCCTTGGGAATGCGTCTCTGGGAGTGCAAAATCTTGTCAAGATTCTTGAAAGTAGACGTGGTGAGAATCCTCTCATGTGAGAGGATAGTTTCCAACGATTCCTCTGGCCTCTCCTCAGAAGAATGTATTCGGGAGAGAGCGTCTGCCTTTACGTTCTTGGTCCCGGGGATATAGGACAGGTGAAAATCGAATCAAGGAAAAAAAAGAGCCCAACGAGCCTGTCGTGGACCAAGGCGTCGAGCATTCTCTATGTAAAGAAGGTTCTTGTGGTAGGGAGTAGCCAGGAACTAGATCGATTGGACAATCGTAAGTCCTGTGTGGCGGCAAGAGGTCTGACTGTACCTTATTGAAAACATCCCGGAATTGATGGTAAACGGAAGGTAGAATAACTTCGGGAACAGAGGTATTGGCCAGCAGTTGATGAGTCTCGCCTGACCTCGGCCTCCAGGAAATGGGAGCGGAGGAAGTTCAGTCAATGAGAGGATTGTTAAGCTGTAGCCAAGGAAGACCAAGCGTGATGGGTATCCCAGGAGCGTGAATGGCATCGAGAACTAAGGTCTCCTTGTATAGATGTGAAGACAGAAGCAAGGGAGCCGTCTCTAAGGAGATGTGGGCCGGGGTAAGAGGACATCCATCGATACCGATGAGTGCGATGGGAACCTTCTTTCTCACTAGTGGTATGCGATTAACCCTGGCGAATTCTAGATCCACAAAGTTTCCTCCAGCTCCTCAGTCAATGAAAGCGGCGGTAGAAGTCTTGAACTTATCGCCTGAAAGGAAGACTGGAAATGTAAGTTTCTTAGGGAGTTCACCTTTAAGAAGGGGACGTGGAGATATTACACCCAGAGAGAGCCCCTCTGTACTCACTGGGTGTTCCCGTTTCCCGGACACAATGGACACTCCCGAACCCGATGTTCCATGGATCCGCAGTAGAAACACAATCCCCCGGCGTGGCGGAACTGCCGTATCGGTGTGCGGATGCGTTGTACCCCCAATTGAATTGAATTGGCTCTGGCAACTCCAGTGCAGGATGAAGAGGTGTGGTAGCACTTGAGGGAGCAGGAGTGTTGCTGGGAGTACTGGAGAACGGAACTGGAAAGTTAGGGAAGCGAGTGCGCTGACGCTCTGAGCGGCGTACCTGGATGCGTTGATCCACTCGGATGGCCAAATCAATCAGGACCTCCAGTTGATCCGGCCTGGATTGGCGAGAGAGTTCATCCTTGATGGGATCTGCCAGGCCTTGCCAGAATACAGAGACGAGAGCCTCTTGTCCCCAGTTAGTCTCGGCTGCTTGAGTCCGGAATTACACAGCATACTGCTACACCGTTCGCCGTCACTGCGTGATCTGGAGGAGAAAAACAGATGACATCTCCCGACGAGCGGGGGAATCGAATACCCATTGAAACTCGGCTTTAAATGCTGGGTAATCTTGAGTAAGGTCAGAACGTCGCTCCCAAACCGGGGAAGCCCAAGCCAGGGCGCTGCCAGTGAGGAGGATATAAATGTAGGCTACTTTCTTGCGATCAGTATTGTAGAGATGGGGGGCCATTTCAAACTGCACCTCACACTGGTTTAGGAAACCCTTACAATCTTGCTGTTCACCTGCATAAGGCTTGGGAGGAGGAATCCTTAAATCTGAGCTGCTAACTGCGCTTGCGGAGTGGGGGCTTACATCTGGCGTGGTCGCGGTCGGTAACCTGTCTGAGAGTACTGCGACCTGGCGTGTAAGTGCCACAATTTGATCCGCCATGGCCTGGTTTTGCTGAAGCAGATTAGAGAGAAACTGCCAGGCCAGGTAGTAGTAGTGAAGACAATACTTGCCGGTACCAGTAGTAGAGAAGGAGTAGTTATTGCCGTTGCCAAGATCAGGGATGCCAGAAGTCACGAAGTCCAAGTAGAGCCAAAGTCGAGGGGGTAGTCGTCCAATCCGCGTCAATACCTGAGGAGTCACTGAGAGAATAGTCAAATGCTTCCATACAGAACTATGTCGAGCGACGAGTGATGGGAAGCACAGGCATAATAAAGCTGGGCAGGCCAATGGGAAAAGGGGGTAGGCCTGGAAGGCTGCAAGAAGTTCTCCCTGATAGGAGAGAGGTGTTACAGCCCAGCTGAGTGTAATCATTGATTTGCCTTGAACTGTGTGATGCTTGGGGGCGACGCCTCACTGCAGCAGCAGTGGTTAAAAGTGCTCTGTTAGGTGTGTGCTCTGTAAACTGAGAATGCATGCACATAACGTCTGGGGCTGGCGTGCGTGTAGGAGGGCGTGGACGCGCCCGGCGCTGAACAAAGGAATCGCCGAGGGGAGTGATCCCGCGACAGCGGCAGGGGCGAGGAGCCGTGGAGACCGGTAAGGCAGGATTATTTGGTGTGTCCAGGGACTCCTTGCGGAGAGGGAGTGCTTTGTGTGGGAAGCGAGGAGAACGCCGATTCCTGACACACACACACTCACTCTTACAGACAAAAACACACTCTCTCAGACACATACACACACTCTCTCTCAGACACACACACACACTCTCTCTCAGACACACTCTCTCACAGACACACTCTCTCACTTTCTCAGACACACACTTTCTCTCAGACACAGGAAAGAAGAAAGGCAGGAGATCTGTGCAGGTGGCTCCCTGCACACAGTCACTGATACACACACACACAGATACACAAACACACGCACACACACACACAGATACACACACATACACACACACACACAGATACACAGATACATACACACACACACACAGAAACACACACACAGATACACACACACAGATACACACACACACACACAGTGGAGAGCAGAGGCAGCGAAGGATGTGAGTGACTGAGGGGAGGAGAGGGAGGGAGGGGGGAGGGTGGGAGGAAAGGCAGGAGATCCATGCAGGCAGCTCCTTGCACACAGTCACTGATACACACACACACACAGATACACACACAGATACACACACACACAGATACACACACACAGATACACACACACAGATACACACACACAGATGCACACACACAGATACACACACACAGATACACGCACACAGTGGAGAGCAGTGGAGAGCAGAGGCAGCGACGGATATGAGTGACTGGGGTGGGGGGGGAGGAGGGGGAAGGGTAGGAAAGGCAGGAGATCCGTGCAGACAGCTCCTTGCACACAGTCACTGATACACACACACAGACAGATACACACACACAGATACACACACACATAGATACACACACACAGATAAAACACACACACAGTGGAGAGCAGAGACAGCGACAGATATGAGTGACTGGGAGGGAGGGGAGGAGGAAAGGCAGGAGACCCCCCCTACCTTCTCCTATCACCCGGGGCAGAAGGGGACGGGACACCGTGCAGCCACCAGCAGACAGAGGAGCCAGAAGCGGGAAGGCAGACACATTCACACTCACCGTGTGCTCTGCACAAAGCGGAAGCCCCGTCCCTGGCTTCCTCTGACCTGCAGCCAATCCCCTGCGGCGCAGCCGGCATTAAGGAGGGATGGTGGGGAGGGATAATCGGAGGGATGGTGGGGAGGATAATCGCGCCGCCTCTAGGCAAGCCACGGTGCACCAGGGTGCCGCAGCGCACAGATTTGGAACCACTGCCTTAAAGGATATGATTTTTAATAATGAATCAGTTCTGTAATATTAGTTAATACTTAAAGCCAATATAATGAGCATCCTTTGATTTCTGTAGTAGACTTTTGCACACTTGCCAAAGGTCTTTGGAACACTTTCCTGTTTGTGATAATTTGTTGGTAATATTCCTAACAGTTTGAGCTTCAAACTGTAAGTTTAGATAATGTTAATTTATTAATTTAAGAATACATTGTAGCTGCTGAGTTACGCTGACATTTAGTGAACCCTGGGAGGATCTTTGTGGATCGATTACGGGACAATGAAATGATCGACAGCTTGGGCAATGAGTTTTCAATAAAGGTAATCAAAGACAGCATATATTAAAATCTTTTTTTGTAAGTGCTGCTTTGGTTGCCTCTTTAATACACCTCATAAAACCATGTTACGGATGGGCTACACAGGCATATACAATGTAACCACATACAGTATAAAGCATAGATTATGAATCATTTACAGATAGACATGAGATAAAGTAATTAAGGCATACCTTCTGCTGTATATTGTGCCATATGGCATTTTGGGGGCAGTAGTTGTGCTATTCTCAGCTTCATTGTGAAAAAGTTTGGCATACAGTAGTTGCATACCACTTTGAGGAACAGAGCTAGAAATGTATTAACTCAGAACATAATAGTAGTGTATGTTTGGATGAAGGTCAAGATTACGTGGTTGACTATTTTTCTGATGCTACCAGAGGAAGAACTACTGTAGGTATTTTTGTGCCCGGGGCAAGTTCTACTTAACTGTGCCATCTCTTCTCAACCAAGGCAAAACAATCTTGTAATTTTTATCAGTATTTGTTATTCTTTTGTATGTTCTATCTGCCACCACCTCACTCTCCCCCTTTTTCTCTCTCTCTCTCGTCTCCCCTTTCTCTCTCTCAGACACACACACTTCCCCCTCGTTCCCCCTTTTTCTCTGTCCCCCCTTTCTCTCTCTCCCTCTCTTGATTCTCTCTCCCCTCCCTCTGCCAATTCTCTCTCCCCTCTCCCTCCCCATTCTCTCTCTTGCCTCTCTCTCTCAATTCTCTCCACTCTCCCAACCCCATTCTCTATCTCTCTCCCTCCTTCCCCTACCCATCTTCCCCCCCCCCCAAGTTTCTCTTACTCCCCTCACCTCTATTGTGACGGTGAAGGGGTTAACCAAGCTCACCCATTTTACCCCTGACCCATGTGTTGGTGTCCCAGATTGTTAGCTCTTGGACCCAGATGTCGAAAATGTATTACTGAGACTGTATGCAAATTATGTGACATTAAAGATTTATTTGTCTTTTGCCTTTACTGGGGTGCTGGGACCAGGAGATTTCTAGGCTGTAAATTTCAGGCTGGGTTTATCAGAGAAAGTCTTTACAGAATGTGTCTATGTATCGGGATTCCAGAGTTATGGGATACTCCAAAAGTTGTATCCGGTAATTGAGTGAGATTCTCAGATACAGCCAAGCACATTACTCCGCCAAACTCTGACTCTGAAAACGTTCTTGCGACTCACTGCCAGGATCCATGCTGCATCATAATCCAGACAAGGTAAATGGGTATGAAGGGGTTAAACTATATCTGCAGCTATACACGGAGTCCCTAGTGTAGCAGGGGTTCCCCAGTAAAGGAGAGGTATCCAGATACATGCCCAGGTAACCTGAACCTGGTATAGGGGTTCATGGGATGCTCTTGCTATATGATAAAGCTGAGCATGATTGCAATGTGTAAAAGTTTTAAAAGTTATTTTTCTAAAGTGTGCCACGAATGAGGCTAGTGAGGGTAGGTGAATTATACTCTCACTCCATCCCTGACACCAGAATAGGAACTTACATATTTTAGCACACAGAAGACAGGACACGGTATATTTTATTAAATGCTTATATTAAATAGGTATATATATTGATAACCTGTAAATGAACTGTGGGATTTCCAAGTCATGGATTCCGGGCAGACCAGATAGCTGCCAAGCTTGGTGCCTATGGGTCTATGCGGAGTCAGGACTTGAAAGCCTCAGGGATGCCAACGTGTTAGAACAGGAGGGGTACTGCAGTTCTGCTTGGGTACCCACATAGTGGGCTAACACAGGGCTATCGGCCACCATTTGCCAGACCCCAGACTCTGTGGAGCCTGGACAGTGGGTGGGCTCAGTATGGAAAGAGGAAGAGGGGCCAGGTTAGCCCATGCCCTCTTGTAGAATGAAAAAAGGTGCCTACCCGGCTTTACAATACTGGCAAATCGGTGATTGGCTGGCAGGAGAATTCCCACGCTCTGATAGGCTGCAGAGGTTTGTTAATGGAAGCCAGAAACCCATAAGAAACATTGCAGCCAATGAGAGAGGCAGATTCCAAGCGCCAAACCAACAGCGGAAAATTCAAAGATGGTCTGTACTGAATAGAAGCAAGCCGGCTTTACAGATTTTGACTTAAGAAATCTTCTAAGTCCCACTTCTGGGAAACGTTGCGGTCGTGGCTGGCATTGCATGCCGAAATCGGTTACAGGACTTTCATGAGTACCTACCAGTCATTGGAAATGGCTCCTACAGAGGTCATTTTTGTGAATTTCATTAAAAGGATAGATTTATTCATTAGCCCCGTTCCCAGTAAGTGTGTTAACCCTGTAAATTATGTTACATTGTGTGTATGTTTTTTCCTGAAATAAATTTAAATTTATTTTACCTCCTTGCTTTGCTCCATTAATGATCCCGGTTTAAAAAGGTGTTAATAAACCTGGTCTCCAGTGACACCTATGTCTCTCTAACTCCTCCTGCCCACATGTCCCTCTCACTCCCACCCAAGTCTCTCTGGGTGCTACCATAATTAAAATTTCAGAGAACTGTCCTGCCCTCAGTGCAGCAAAATGTCATGCAGAGAGCTATTTATGCAACCTTATGACTCCTCTGCTATTTATGGAAGTTGTATGGCCGTGGTGTTTCAAAAGATGCTTTCCGGATCACACATTACAGATACAGTGCAGAGTTTTACAGCTATTTTCATTTGGCACAGTACGGAAATAGTAAAACGGCTTTGTAAACACCAGAATGGATTATTCTGCTCCCCATGAGTGCACTTTGCCCTCACTATTTAATCTTACAGATATGTGTTTCTTTCTTTGCATCTAAGGCTTAATGTGACATTAGGTTAGGTTAACGTCATGTTTACTCACTTAACGGCGCTTTGTGGACTTTTTACCTCTTCTCCAGAGAGGAATGATTAGAGATATCATTTATCACCCATGATTGATATAACAGGCTTTAACTCTTTAGAGTAACCTTTCATCCATGGATGGTATTATAAGTCTTACCCTGAGTAGCCCTGCAAGGGGGGGTTACAACCGCATATTGAGAGCCCAAATGAAAGGGAGGCTGAAACTTCTAGCAAAGCTTCCCATAATTAGCTTTCATGGGGAAGGACACAGAAATGTAAATATTGTAAGCTGAAGACAACCCTGCTAAAATATATTTCATTTAAATACAAAAAAGTGTATATTTGTAAAGCTGGAAGTAGTCGAAGTTACACAATTAGGTTAAAGTGGGTAAAAAAAGTGACGAAAACCCTACAGCAGAAACAGTACTCCTATGTTTGCATATTGGCTTTCCACAAACCTGTTCCTTTTAGGCAGAGCAAAGCAGGTTTGTGGACCACTGGAAAACATGCAACATTCCTTTTAAAATAAAAATAAATCTGTCTAGTTTCTTTATTTATTGTATGATACATAAAAATAAATGTATTCAACAACATTTCATTTTTACCAAAATAACTTTGCTTCATTTCAATATTATAAATAATTTGAGCAACTTTTCAGACCTATTTCACATAAAAAATGAACTGAAAGCAATTTAAATCAGCTTGTAATTAAAATGCCATTACAGCAAATGCTAGATCTTAATTGCGTACTTATGTTAAAGTAACTATATACCACCTAAGGGCAAAGATATGTTTTCTACTCGCTTCATAACGTTAATCATCCACCTGTAAGTCACAGTCTTACCTGTATTTCTTATTACTTTTTTTGTATTCCACAATGGGCATTTTATCAGTTGAAATGAAGTCATTCGGTGATATTTTAGTACTGTAACTGTGTTACTGTGAAATGCAAATCGTACAGAAATAGCCCTTTCTGCTCGGATATGCAGGTTTTTGTATTCTGTAAGCCCTTTTCGCTTGTCTAAACTGGGTGGAAAAGTCTGTGTTTGAAAAGGTGACGCTATCTCCATCCAGAGGGTGTGGGGGTTTTAGGGGGGAAGGGAAGACAGGGAGAAATATTTTGTTAGGTGCTGGTTAAAAGCCATATTAACTTCTTCACACAATAAAATATGTGCAAAATTTTGGGTCCACTTACAGTGTGGGGCCACGGTCAGTTGCCCGGTTTGCCCTTACCTAAAGCCACTACTGCCTGGGAGATATGCTAATGGCATATGCAAAGTATATTTAAATGATTCAAACCCCCACTTCCTAAAATATTTCCATTAGACCTATACTGATAAGTCTAAGGCCCCTTGTGATGAAGAAGGTACTGGTATCTGACCCAACAGGACCAGTATGCACAATATCTGCTATTCAGGGCAACAGTTCTAGCAGTGAACTAAACCAGATGCTGGGAAGCTCCACTGTCACAGCATACATTTGTGATCTACTACTCACACCTGTAGCCCCGCTGCTCCTGGCCTCCTTGAAAAGCGGACATTCCACTTCCTGATTGCAAGCTCAATGTACCTTGAGCACAAACAGGAGCACACCGGAGATACCTGGGAGAAATGCTAATAGATGAATTAACTACAGGTGTGAGCAGTAAATCTCAAATGTATGCTGTGACAGTGGAGCTCTCCAGCAAAGGGTGGTGGAGATTCCATAGCAGAAGTTTTGGATTCCGATCCTGTAGGTCAGGGGTGCACAAACTGGGATTTTTGGGGGTTCACGGCACTTACAGAGGACCCATGTTCTTCCCCAAAGCATTTAAATTAAATGCCGGAGGACCGCACAAAGCCTCTGTAACTCCATTACCTTAACTCAGACGGCAACGTGACGTTACATGACCCCACGGCATGATTTGATAATTGAGACAAGATAAGGGGTTGGAGGGGGGGGCACGAGCAGTGGGGGGAGAGCAGGCATCTAGGCGCAGGGCAAGAAGTTTGTGCACCCCTGTTGTAGGTTATGACACCAGTACCCAATCACAAGGGACAGTATGGGTCTTAAGGAAATATTTTAGGTGTGGGGTGTGAATCATTTAAATATACTTTGTATAAACTATTAGCATATCTCCCTGGTGTCTAAGGTCTCTCCCTAGGTTTGCTCTCTCTTCTTCTCTCTCCCTCTCTCTCCCTCTCTCTCTCTCTCCCTCTCTCTCCCCCATCCCATTGAGTTTGTGTCCTTGTTGTCTATGCTACTCTGTTTGTTATACTCTTCTGTTGCAATATGTAACGCTTCTGGTGTCAGGGCCATAAAGGGATGACTGTACCAGAAGGATACACAACAAAAGTTGTAAGAAGAGAAAAGCTTATTAACAAAGGGCCATGATAATCCCATTGAACTCAAAGTGCTCATCATGCAGCAGGAATAGTATTCTTTTAGGTACTTTGTTTGAAGGATTTATGGAGGCAATCAGATTAGTGTCTTGTCCAAAATAATTAGAGTAAATTGGCCAGGATTAAAATACAACATGTTCATTTACACAACCTTTTTGGACTTATGTCCCTCTAATAATGGGTTTAAAGTTCCCTTTTATCATCTTCTCACATGGATTATCTCAAGTACTTCTTTCATTGGCACCAGAGGGGTTGTTTCCCATAGAACTGGAGTGTCGCACAACCAGGAACAATTTATTATCTTGTATCTTGGTGCTCTGACAGACTGTGTTTGTGTGATTGTATGAGATTTCGTGTGAGTATAGATCATTTACCTAGCAACCACCAGAATATGTGCACCGACTCACACAAACATACCATCATAGACACTGATACATGCACATGGATAGCCTGTTGAATCTTCTAGAAATGTGATTACCTTTTTACCCCAATGATTTTGTTTTATCAGGTGGGCACATAGAAGCAGAAACAAGCAACGTATGTCTAACTAGCTCCTCACTGAAGCACAGTGCACTCATCCTGACAAGATCCCAACAACTACCATTTAGCTACAGAGCATTTGTAGAGCAGTACACTTCACACTGACTATAACTTTCCTGTGGTAGGACCAATTTGGCTGTATCTATAGTTTTATTTGTGTACTAAAAGTCAATACAGAACTTGTGTGGGAAATGGTAAGGTTCATACAGATGTGTTTTCATAATGTTTATTATACATGTCACAAGCGTTACAATGACAGAGATTCATGAAATTAATGTAATGATTGTCCAAATAATGAAATAACATGGAAAATCCATCAGATAAAAAGTGAACTGACGCCCTTCCAAAGTACAACTGCTGAGGCTATATTTGATTTGAGACAATTTAAAAAGCAAATGATCTTTTCCAAAGCATTCCTAAAGCTATCATCTTTGGAAAAAGGCAGTCACATCTGGGGAATTGACTTTGATGTGTTTCTGGTACGTATTGCAAAATATTGTAAAAGAAGACGAATAGCTCTCCTATTAAAGCTACTATGTGCTGTTCTTTCATCCCAAAATCCATTAGCCTCGGGAAAGGTGTAAACCAGTCTTCTGAAAAACAGAGGTCAGCTTTGGAAAATATTATGCCGAGCATGACTAACAGTGAGTGGATTGTTGGATTTAAATTTAAATCACAATGGCCATTTTCAATTTCTTAGAAACCTCTGCAAGAAAAATGGCAAGTGCTTAATTTCAATGAATGTACATCGTTTACCGACGCTCACATGGTTTTTACATTCTTGTATGTAAATTAAACCTAAAGTAATAGAAGATGGGAAGCGAATCTTAAAAAGATTTTGAGTTGCAGCTCATTTTCATTTCAACTGCGAGATATAAAATATTTTGAATGCAAATGTATACAACATCCTCAATTTGTTCTACCTTGATAAAATGTAATTTATTTTTTACTAACTGTAATTACCTGAGATTGTTAGTATACAATAAATCAGACACCATGATTACTGTAATTTATTGTAGGAAGCCTTACAACACTGAAAGAGTTTACCAAAACTGGTAAAACTATACAGTACAAGAACAAACAATTATTATTATTTAATATTATTAAAACAATACAAGGTGATGGGCCCTATGCCTTATTTCCAATGTATTGCACTCCCTGTGTCTCAATGAGATGCAAGAGGGAATTCCAGAAGGCAATATGTGTTTAAAAAAGCTAGGTTTGAGTTGGCATGAATCTCAGAGCAGGCATCTGCATCAAACATAAGATGCAATAAGTGTCACATATCTGGATCTGTCACATGGCTAAAAAAGGAAAGTTCAATACAGTATTGTCTTGTTGCACTTCAAAGGAATTTGATATATAGCATCAATCGGAAGTAAATTCAGATATCAAAACGGAGAGCAAAAACTATTTAAATCATTCTTTATTATATGGTGCATGTCCCCAGGAAGCATAACTATGCAGATGGCGTGCATCAGCATGTATAAAATGTGGCACAAATTGTTATTGTCTGAACTACCTGATGAAAGGATGCGTGGACCTGAAACGTTGCGTTTTTTGGGATGTTTGCCTGATTCCTTTATCACTATGGATGTTCTCTTGTGGTTTTTCTCTACATGCAGAAAGAAATCTGAAACAGTGAGTCTGTGAAGTTTTAGTGTGCTGTCCTCTTTCTTCTCTTTTTCTACATTGATATATGGGCTCCACAATTGTACTGTAAATAAATGCTTTTCTGCTTATTATACACCTGGGGTGTAGCATTAAACATGACACGAATATTAGATTGCAATGTTAGATTTAAGACACGTATAACAAGATTATAATATACATTTTAATACTAGTGTTAATACTAGTAATACTAATATAATATAGACTTTAATACTAATACGGGTCTCCGGAGCAGAACCGCGTTGATTTGATGTCCAGGGACCCCCTGCTTCCTGAGATATAGGCCCCGATGGGGTGCTGGTATCTCCTATACATTTAAATATCTCGCGTCATGTGACCGTGGGAATAAAATGCATAGGAGATACCGGCACCCCATAACGGGGCATGTATCTCTGGAAGAACAAAAATGGAAAAGGTGCTGTGCACTGCTAAAAAATGAAGGCTGGCTGAAGACGAAAAAATCAAATCAAATAATTTTATTGGGCATAATCACAAATCCACTAACAGACAGAAAAAGTCCTCTGATGCGTTTCCCTCATTCCGGAGCTTTATCAAAGAGTGACCTGTGTAACGCAAAGGCTTCCTTAATATAGTGATCTCAATGTGGACTCTGGGCATATTCTCCGAACCTGATCAGGTCTGTGAGAACCCAATCAGGTGTGTAATGGCGGGAACCAGCTAAATATGTTAACAAGTACCACTAAAAAGATACACCATACCAAGAATTTGACATATAAAAATCATGCAGTTTAACTATATTATTATACTAATGTCTAAAACAATGTTGCATAGAATTAGTAACTTGAAACTGTTACGCCGGTGCTGCCCGCAGACCAGACCCGTCCCCTGTGCTGAGGTGGGACGTAGGGATACACGCACCCGCAGCAAAGGGAGCGCGTCCGGAGTGTGGTGTTAGTGTTGCCAGGCCAGGTATAGTAATGAAGACAATACTTGCCGGTACCGGTAGTAGAGGAGGAGTAGTATTTGCCGTTGCCAAGATCAGGGATAGGAGAGTTGCGGATGATCGAAGGTATAAGCCGTGTTACAGGGATGCCAGAAGTCACGAAGTCCAAGTAGAGCCGAAGTCGAGAGCCAGAGGGGGTAGTCGTCCAATCCGCGTCAATACCTGAGGAGTCACTGAGAGAATAGTCAAATGCTTCCATACAGAACTATGTCGAGCGACAAGTGATGGGAAGCACAGGCATAATAAAGCTGGGCAGGCCAATGGGAAAAGGGGGCAGGCCTGGAGGACTGCAAGGAGTACTCCCTGATAGGAGGGAGGTGTTACAGCACAGCTGAGTGTAATCATTGATTTGCATGGAACTGTGTGATGCTTGGGGGCGACGCCTCACTGCAGGAGCAGTGGTTAAAAGTGCTCTGTTAGGCGTGTGCTCTGTAAGCTGGGAATGCATGCACATAACGTCTGAGGCTGGCGTGCGTGTAGGTGTGCGTGCAGGAGGGTGTGGGCGCGCCCGGCGCTGAGCAGAGGAATCGCAGAGGGGAGTGATCCCGCGACGGCGGCAGGGGCGAGGAGCCGTGGAGGACGGTAAGGCAGGATTGTTTTGTGGGTCCAGGGGCTCCATGCGAAGAGGGGGTGCTCTGTGTGGGAAGCGAGGAGAACGCCGATTCCTGACAGAAACATCATAAACATAACACTAGAACATTATTGTTTAGAAAAGTATTATAGACATATAAAGAAACAAACATGATACATTTTGTTTAAAAACAATTATATAAACCAAAACACATACTGTATGATGTAAAAAAAAAATCTAACCAAAACCAAAAAACACACAAATATCAAAGAATTCACAAAAGTTGAAATCACAAAGAAAAATGAATGAAAAGATAAAGAATAATACGAACAAAATTGAATACTAAATGTGGGGGAGCTACTGTAAATTGGGGGTGCGATGTTAGAAATAACCCCCTTTATTTATTGTTAGATACCTCCTAGCCCTCTTCATACATTGACTAACTTTTAATCTGTAGAACCTAGCATATATATATATGGAAAAATAGACAATACCGCAGAGTAAATATCCCATGTTCGTACTGACAATATTCGATCAAGACTGCCAAATCATGGCCAGATCTTTATCTTCATATACAGAAAACAAGATTTACATAATTCTGGTTAAAAAACCATTTTTATCTCTGATAATTGAGATTGATTTATGCGAAATATCTCTTGATATATCAAAATACATCTATACTGGATATTGGTAATTTATTATAAGGTATAATCTATACAATCTAACTCCTAGAAAAGGATCATTACGTAATAGAACAAGTATATTATTGAGTTCACCGACATGACTATAAGTGTAACAATCATAATAAAATATATAGAAACAATAGAACTAGCAAAAGTATAACTCGAACAAGACAAATATCAACTTCATATATAACATATTAAAATAAATTTGTGTGTAAAATTTGGATCGAGCAATGTGCATGTCCCCCACTGAATCTTGTCTATAAAAAATGTACTAATTCCCAGTCCAAGTTGATACCTGCTGGATGTAATGTGTCCATGACAAATATGCTAAACATTTCTCGTTTATTGAGCATGTTCAGTCTATCACCCGCACGAATTGGGGTGCAAACATGCTCAACACCCGAGAATGTGAAATTTGCAATGCCACCCCTGAAACAGTTGGTAAATTGTTGGGACCCTGGATGCAAAAGATCCCCTTTCTTGATGGAATGAACATATTCCATAATCCTTGTTTTTATGGATCGAATTGTGCGGACAATATAACATTTCCAACAGCCACATTTAAGGATATATACCACATAGCTTGTGTTACAATTTATGAATGTTTGAGTCAATTTCCTTTTTTGGGGTATAATTTTTTTTTTATCACTTTTGAGGGAATGGCATATTGGCACATGATGCAATGCCCACAGGGGAAGAATACATTGGGTATGTCACATTCTTGGGTGTTGAGCATGTTTGCACCCCAATTCGTGCGGGTGATAGACTGAACATGCTCAATAAACGAGAAATGTTTAGCATATAATTGCACCTGAATTTGAATCTGAATTGAAGAGACTTGGAGATAAAGAGGAAGCCAATGATTTGGGTTTCCTAAATAACAAATTTAGATCCTTCTCTGATGGTTGGATTAAGTATGCTGTCCAGCTTCAAGGTGTCCCAATGTTTGGAGACAATTTGACGAATACAATCTGACTGTCTATTCTGTTGGGTACAGGTATACCCCGGTTTAAGGACACTCACTTTAAGTACACTCGTGAGTAAGGACATATCGCCCAATAGGCAAATGGCAGCTCGCGCATGCGCCTGTCAGCACATACTGAACAGCAATACCGGCTCCCTACTTGTTGACTGTAAGGAATCTGGTTCTGCTTTTGCTTATAGCCTTGCAGAACTGTGCAGTTTCTAATTACTCCCTCTGGCAATCTATGAGCACCTGTGCTAGCTATCACTGCTGCCCTAACCCGTGCTCCGTCATTGGAGGAATTCTCACACACCTCCCTCCTGTGATTGGCTCACTGCCTTTTATATGCTGGGCTTTGGCACTGATCCAGTGCCGAGCATAATCCTTCTTGGATGTTACATGTTTTTTGCCACAAGCCTCCTGGCTTGTTATCTCTCGTTACTTATCCCTGTTGTTATTGTTCTAGTTCGTTGTACTCTTTCCAGTTTCCTCCAGGCCTGCTGCTGCTACGCTGAGGCCTGTTTTCCGGAGGCCTGCTTTTCCTCTCTTCACAGAGGCCTGTGTTTTGCCTGCCTTGATTCTACTTTTTGCTGCATTCACCCCCAGCAGAGGTATTGTTTGGATGCTGTGGCCTGCTGCTCTCTCTCCCTTCGCATAGGCCTGCTTGAACTTTTGCGCTGAAGTACTGGTTTACCAGTGCTGCATGGCGGTGTGCCCACTCCGGTCCGTCTTCCCTCTCCTAGACCGGAGCCATGGGCCGTGGACGCCACTCGCGCAAACCCCGTTCCCAACCTGCAGCGATTACGCTGAAGCAGAAGAACCTGCTTGATTTCCTGTTGCCGACTCCCTGCTTGGACTACGACTACCTGGATATCTCCTACACCGACTCTGGCTCGTCCAACAACTACGCTGTTCTTTCCAGTCCTGAACCCGGCCTGTTTGACTATGAACTTCGCACTTCGGACCAGACTGCGCGGTCTAAGGTTGGTGATTTCATAACCCAGCCTCAGCCACGCGGTCCGGCCCCAGTTTGTGGCGAGCACAACTGTGACATTGACGAAATAATATTGCTGAAATTAAGATACTGTTGATATATTACTGAAATGGACTGGGGGGGGGGTCTCTGGAGAATGGGAGATTTCGCTTCTAAGTTGATTTACGACTGTGCCTAAAGTAGCGCCCACATTCATAGTGAGACTTGGTACCTAGAACCTATTCATAGCTTTTTGAGGCCAGTTTTAACAGGTTTAATGAGCTGTAAGATGATTGGTTTAAGAATTAAGGAGTGGTTAGTATAATCTGCCTAGTAACAATTTTAGACAAAGGAACCAAAAATGTATAAAGATTGCTGCCTGGACACTCCCTGGCAGAGAGAATCTTGTAGACTTTTGAATGAGTATGATCATACTATGTATTGAAATAAACTGCTTATTATCAACTGAACCCCGTTTGTCAATTTGGAACATTGACACTGTACCGAAGCTGTGCGCAAGTGGGGAGACTATAGAGCCTGTTACAAATGCGTTATTTACATCAGTTATGCATTTATGTGACAATTGTAGTACAGTACATGCATCGATAAGTGGAAAAAAGGTAGTGCTTCACTTTAAGTACATTTTCGCTTTACATACATGCTCTGGACCAATTGCATACGTTAATGCGGAGTATGCCTGTAATGAATAAAGGAGTAGACAAATGTATTTGTTTGAATTTTTGTTTTTTCCTATTAGCTAACAAAAGTTTACTGCAATCTACTGATTTAACTGCTTCCAGAGCTTCATTGAGATGGGTCTCGTTGTAACCCCTGGCCTTATACCTAGTAATAAGGTATTTTTATTGGGTCTCAAAGCTTTCTGCTATAGAACATAGCTTTTTTAACCTCAAAAGTTGTCCCTTGGGGATGCCCCTTTACAATGGTCTGGCAAGGTTACTATTGGCCATGAGGAAGTGTTTCTGGAGTTGGGTTTCCTATACATATCAGTTTGAATTTTACCATTAAGATCAATGTATAGCATCACATCTAGATAATAAATGCGATTTATATTGTTCTCAGAAGGGAAAACAAGATTATAATTATTTTTTCGTCTTCAGCCAGTCTTAACTTTTTAGCAGTGCTCAGCCTCTTTTCCATTTTTGTTCTTTCCGATTACTCCTGGCCTGAATCACGCAACGTGGACGATATCGGTAAAGGTGTATTCGTCTCTAGAGCTGTGATTATCATGTAGCACAAAAGACAGGGGTGCCCAATGCTACATCCAATTGACAAAACATATCTATACTATAATTCTAAGTTGGATTCCGTCTGTTTGTTAGTATGTCCGAACATTGAAATCTCAGAAACGTAACCACAAAACTTTCATTGTACATTCTGCTGCGGATTTGTAGGTCAACGCAACTATTTTGATCTTCCAATGTGACTCACCCCACAAATTATAGACATTCTAAGTTTCCCTCGACTGTCCAGCAAATCTGTTAGAGCAGGAGCAGGGGGAGGGGGATGTGGCTACTAAGGGAGGGGGTGTGACCTTGCCTGGTTTGGGGCTGTGTCTCTGTGTCTCTGTGTCTCTGTGTCTCTGTGTGTGTGTGTGATATGTGATGTGCGGGTTGACGTGCCAGCGGGGGGAGGGTGGGTAGATGTGCCAGCTAGCGGGGTGAGATGTGCCAGCTAGTGGGGGGAGATGTACCAGCAGGGGGGTGGAGATGTGCCATCTAGCATGGGGAGATGTACCAGCGGGCAGGGGGACATGTGCCGACAGCGAGGGGAGATGTACCAACGGGTTCGATGTGCCAGCAGTGAGGAGACATGCCACAGCAGCGCGGGGAGATGTTCCACCAGCGGAGGGGAGGTGGGGGGTGGGGACATGTTCTGGAAGCAGGGGGGAGACACACACAGACAGACACACACACATATACACACACAGACAGACACACACACACGCACATACACAGACAGAGACACATTTCAGGGGAAATAACCTCAGTGGGTCTTGTCCATACAGCAAAATGAGAGAACCTCCCAAGTTAAAAAAGGTGAGGAGGGGTGAGCTCTTGGAGGAGGGGCCACCTACCTCCAAACAACTGTTGCCAGTTAGAAATTAAATTAATATGCAGCAAACAGTATACAGTATCAGTATACAGTATGACTCACCGTCATATTATTTTGTCTCAGCCAAGTGAAAATTACCTAAAAGAAATCCTCCGGACCGAAGCCACGGGAAGAACCTGCTGCAGGAAGAAGGGAGTTCTGCCATCGCTAGACCCACTTCCGGACAGTGCAGGTCAGACACTATTCTCCAACTACTGGGCTCTTCAGCGGTCAGAGGTAAGATGCCGTTTGGCCAACTTTAACTTTCCATATTGTGGCTGGACATGATTCCAGAATACACCTCTCAAGACCTTTATGATTGTCCTACATTCATCATTATTGGATTTTAGATATCTACACCACAGACCCTTTAGATCTGAGTTAGCACTTATAGGATTCACTTCCTACATTTATCAAGCTGTATCTCGGGAAGCAAGGGGTCCCCGGACCTCAGATCAATGCGGTTCTGCTCCGGAGACCCCCTGCTCATCTACACTAGTATTAAAATGTATATTAAAACAGCTTCATTACCTTAGCGGCTAGCCGCTAAGGCAATGAAGGGGTTAAACCTCAATAGCCTGATTATTGGGACAGAAGGGGTGGATTAAGAGTGTAGTAGTCACAGGGTATGTATGTATGTATGTCTTTATTTATATAGCACCATTAATGTACATACTGTAGCGCTTCACAGCAGTAATACACATGACAATCATATAAATAACAAATAGTACAAATAACAGATCATGGGAATAAGTGCTCCAGACATAAAAGTAAAATTGTAGAAGAGGAGTCCCTGCTCCGAAAGCTTACAATCTAATTGGTGGGAGAACGTACAAAGACAGTAGGAGGGCATTCAGGTAATGCATCTGCAGGGGGTCAAGCTTTAAGTATCATGTATAGTATTAGCTATGAGTATTGAGGGGAAGGGTGGGTGCGTAGGCCTGCCTGGAAGGTTATGGGAGGAGTTAACCCCTTCACTACCATAGAAGTGGGAACCGCTATGTTAATGAAGGGGTTAACCAGTCCTGCTTCCCCCGGAAGGCCTAAACACCAACCTTTGGGGCTACTACCCCTTCACAAAATCCCTCTACCCCCAAGAAACAAAAAGAACTACTACCCACCTCCTAAAACAGCTAAATAATTAAAATTATGTTATTCCAAAACATAACAATAAACTAAAATAAACACCTATCCAAGCAAACTATTCAAGAAATAAACCCACTAGCCAACCAATCAATTAAATAAATAAAACCACTAGCCAACAAATCAATTAAATAAACAAAACCACTAGCCAACAAAACAATTAATTATTTAAAATGCTAACCAATCCTAAAATGTAAAAAAAAACAACCATCCATGTTCTAAACAAATTAATCCTAACAATAAACAGAAATAGAAAAATAACAATCAATTGAAAACAAGCATTTCCCAAAAAATGCATTACCTGTCAATGAATTTATCTATACCGTCAAGATTAATACATTAGCAGTCAATGGGCAATCAAAAACATAAAAATAAATAAATACAATCAAAAAACCTGAAAAAAGACATTTACTTACATTCAATATTTTACTTACCTTTAGAAGTCTTCACCTTCCGAATCCTGGCGTTTCTGCAAGGTCTAGACCCGCGACGTCATCACCCGCAATCCGCCTCCATCCACATTTCCTTCTTTCTTTGATCTTCTGTCACCTTCTTCTATCTTATTCTGTCATTCTTTTCTTCAATCTTCTTTCTTCTTTTTTTGTAATCCAATAGAGCCCCATGGTAAATCCAGCAACGGAAGTTGCCTCAATGTCTTCTTGAGCTAAAATGAGATGTTACAGGCCTGATATAGGGCCTGTGATGTCACATTTTAGGGTCAGATGATACAGCTCCAATCCAATTGGACGCTGTATCATGTGCCCGCCTCTTTTATAAGGATGTGACATTATCTCCAAGGGAGGTACATCACATTCCTAAAACCACAGGGCTCATATCACATGTATTACAGCCAATGGGATTGCAGACAATCCCATTGGTTTCTGAACCATGTGATATGTTCCATTAGTTTTAAAGGATGTGACATCCGCCCGGATTGGAGCTGTACTATCTGACCCTAAAATTTGACATCATAGGCCCTATTGAAGGCCTGTTCTGTCTCATTTTAGCTCAAGAAGACATCGAGGCAATTTCAATTGCTGAATATATCATGGGGCTCTATTGGATTACACATGCCCACCTAAGCCCCCTGCCCCACATGACCACAGTAACCCTTTGCCTCACATAAACTCCCCTTCCCCACAATAGTCCCACTCCAGCTGCCCTCCCCCACAATAACTCCCTAATACACACTACCCCACAATACTGCCCTACCCCACAATAGCCCCATAGCCTCACATGACCACAATATCCCCTGCCCCACACAAGCCCCCCAACCCCACACTAGCTACCCTCCCCCACAATAGACCAACACCAGTCCCCCTTCCCCACAATAGCCCTAGTCCACCCCCCCCTCCCCACAATAGTCCCACACTAGCCCCCTCCTCCACTATTACACCACTCCTTACCTTGCTGGAGCATCCGGTGCCACACGGCCATCTGGACCCCTTTTGACATGCACCAGCAGGGAGAGAAGATGCACAATAGTAGGATGAGGAGGTCTGGCAGCAGGACGAAACTTGCAGCGCCAGCCAGTCGGGCTCCTGGCGACACCGGGCACGGGACTCCCATCCCAGCTGTTGTGCGCCTCCTCCCTTCTGTCAGCTCAGCGGGTGCAGGCCGCATGGTGATACCTTGTGGGCTTGGAGTTTGACCGCCCTGACCTAAGGTTTGCAGCTGACTTCGTAGACACGACATGGCTAAAATAATTTATCACAATTAAATAGAGCAAACCTCATTCCAATGAGATATAGATAATATATAATGATTCTGTTGATCAAAGACAAAACTTTTTGTAGATATATGAGTAGGATACAGTACTGCTGCCTGCAGCATTGAAGGAATTGAATACTGGTCTTCTATTTATTGGAACCATCACCACTAAGTAACAGCCCATAATATATATTGGGCCACATTTGTCTATACCACTAGACACCTTGCATCCCATTCACTTAAAGAGGCAATCCAAGCACCTAAAAAAACAAAAAAATATATATACATTTTTTTTAAATATATGCAGCCTTTGATTACCTTTATTGAAAACTAATTACCGAATCTGCTGATCGCTTCGTTCTCCCGTGACTGATCAGCAAAGATCCTGCTTCCCAGGCTGCCTTTCAGTTTCACTCAAACCTCCACTCAGTGTAACTCAGGAGCTACATTCTATTCTTATATTACTAATATAACATTATCTAGTGTTACAGTTTGCAGCTCAAACTGCTGGGAATATTGGCAACAAATGCTCACTAACAGGAAAGTGTTACACAGATCTTGCACTGCTGGGGAGGTGTTAAAGCCTGCTATAGAAATCAAAAGATGCATTAAGTGTTAATTAAAAATGGCATTAAGTGTTGAATTTTAAATAATAAATGGTAGTAAGTATTATCCAATACTACAGAAATTATTTATTTAAAAAACACACATATAGGATATTGTTTGGATTGCTCCTTTAAATGCCCAAACATAAGATCTTTGCTGGCTGAGATGATCTCTTGTTGCAGTGCCGCATTGTGCTTTTGTAATTTTTTTCTGATTTTCTTCCATTCACTAATGGAACATTGCCTTTTGTTCCTAACACTAATAAATAAACAAAACAAAAACATAAACAGAAGACATACAGTATTAGCTCATGTGTATTATGACGTTTTGTTAATTTATTGTTTCAGAAAATCAATATAAATAGTTGCTACTCTATAAAAACATATATACAAATGTTGTAATTTTCTCACCTTTTCTGTACAATGTAAACATACTGCTAGGTGTGTCTTTATATATATTTAAAAAAAAAATGCCATTGGAGTAAATACACATAAAACAAAAATTAGATTTCAGGTACAATTAACAGCGTTGTTGTTCATTTACAACACTACAATTTGACAAATATGACTGTTACATATGCCTTTCACACACAATGTACAAAGAAAGATCAAAAAAAAAAGTCAGAAAAGCAATTTGACTTAATCCAAAATTAATTCTGAATCCAGCAGGAATGCAGCCAGGATTACCGGTGTGTGCCAACATTTCCCTGTATTCTTCATACAGCTCATGACAGTTTAGTATCATGTGGGGAGGTATATATCTGTATTAAAGAAGAATGATTCTCAAAACAGTGATGTTAAATGTATTTATTAATTTACATATCAAAGCTATTTGTGCATAGCTACTCCCGTTTAGACGGCCTAAACTGAACATATTGAAAAAGATATCTTGCCTTGAGACACCAGCTGAAGGCCTCTGTTGTACAATAATACTGTATATGACAGAAGGCCATCTGTGAAATATTCATGTTTCTATTTATTTCCTCCTCTCTCTTTTTCATTCTCCCCTTCTTTCTGTTTCCTGCTTTTTTTTTTAATTTCAATTATTGTCTTTGCGTCTTTTTTTCCCCTTTTAAAGTGCATGTTACCGTTATGATTACTAAATACGATAGTTTCATTCCTTTTTCTTACCCGAAAAATAATTATGTTGGCATTGCTCACTTTCATTCTTGCACTGTATATGACACATGAAATAGAAATATTAATTAATATCCAGATCTGCTTAATTAAAAACATACAATTTGGGAATATGTATATCCTATACTGATGAAATACATATAGACTAAAAGCATTACAGTCTTTAATTAAGAATGAACAATATATTTTTCCTTATTTAACTAATACAGTGAGGTCCCCTAGATCATAATAATATTTCTACACTTTTTTCTTTAAAACTTTGATTCACCAGTTTTTAGTGGATACTTTCCCCAAATAATATAAATTGCCTATTTGCTTGGGACCATCACAGCCATACGTACAGTCGTCTCCCAAAGGTAATGCTTATCATTCTTATTTTGGGCAATAGAATTGTTGACAGTATCGGAGATACCAACGTGTGCACACAGCATGTTATTTAGAAAAGGGCCCACTAAACTGAAACCTCAGGTAAGTTTTGGTTAATTTATTATATTGCTTTTCTAGATAAATATGCATGGGACAGAGATAGAATTGTATCGTATAAACAACTGGATTGCAGCAATAAAAATAAAATTAAATAAAAAAGCAGCTGGATTTAAGATATGTCCATTGATCACAAAGAATATTTAATAAGTACATAATGCTGGTGGCATTGAACTCATACAGTAATGAAAAATGACAATGATAGGTATTTAATTGTCTGACTTATTCTTACTTTTTTTTCTGGTAACTTTTGTGTGAGGCTATATCTCTGACTGCGCATAACAATTATTAGAGCCTGAAACATATACAGTACTTTTAGAAATACAGCAAGCACACATCACTAGTTTCTTCTATCTCCCTTCCCAGCTAAAGTGGGGGGTCCCATATGGTCATTCTGTACTGCGAACAGCTGTGACAGATGAGACTGGGCCTGTCTGCCCCCCAGAAGGCATGCTTGACCCATCCTTCTGTGCAACAAAAGATTTCTCTTTTTTCAAAATATCATGGCCTTTAGGTACAAAATATAGTGGAGTCAAGTGCAAATCCAAAACATATTAAACAGAAATTGCAACCCTGATCAGAATGTTGTATTAAGAAAAGGTGTATTCTGTAAGCTAAGACATTTTGTTGAGCACTGTTACAGCATTGTACTTCACTACTGATTAATCATGATGATTTAATTAAAAAAAATCTTACAATCTTGTACATGTTATATGTTTTCATTCTTACATAATAAAGCACACATCTTTTCTATACATTCCATTTTGTTTTGGGGATTTTCACATTTTGCAAGTTCCCATTTTTTGTTTAATTAGTACAATAAAAATTGAACTGTGTAACAATGTTGCTGTATATTGTCAGCCAATTTAAGTCACGTCATGATGATTTAATTTATTGGGCGAATGTAACCCTCTCGGTGTTGGTGGAGAACACAGCACTGCCTCTGCAAGATGATGTCACAACTGAAGTTTGTGGATACTTTAGGTTGCTTTGCTATTTCAAAAATAACCTGTTCTTCTATCGTTGTCACCCAGGAGAGGCTGAAGTGCAAGCTTCAAGCTCTGTATTTGTCTGGTGCCCTGTGGTGTTATCAGTTCATTTAATCTGTCTGTGCTTCTTTTGTTGTTCATTTCATGATCTCTGTCCTTCTTTGGCGTCCTCATTTTACCTCTTGAGTCATGTTTCCAGAATTCTAACCCCTTTGCAGACACAGGGTTCTGCCAGGCATTGCAGAGGTGTAAGAATGACAACTTTCTACATCTAAAGGGAATGCACTGATTGAAAACACATTTGTTTAGGTACAGTAGAATAAAAGCGTTGCAATATATAGGATCGTAAGGTAGCTAGCTATAAGATATAATTTTGATCTATATGTTGGGCCTTCATTTCTTCGTGTTTAGTTTTTTTAAATGGCTGTCCCCGTTATTATGTGTTTAGAGATAAATTCAAATTAAGATACAGATAATTTTTTATGATCATGTTAAGAAGTTTTCAATACAAAAAGGATAAAATAGATATTTTTTCTTTTGTTTCAGTAGAATAATAACTGTTTATCTGTTTCAAAGGCAAAACTCTTACCACTAAGCTGCTTATTCCGCTCCCATGTATTTAACTTTTTTGTTTTTTTGCAACCCCTGTTTTGGAGGGTGATGCATCTTAGGAATGGTAATGAAGTCAGTCTCACTGATATTTAGCACCAGCAGTTTCATAGATGTCACATGTCAGTGGAGTCTCAGTGATAGAAGTAATTGAATAAAGTAATTTTAGTTAACATTTATTGTTGGCCCAGAACTCCTAAAATCTCACTGACTATGGTTCTTAGAGGTTGGCATCCTTATACAGACTAGAACCAGAAGTTCTGCACTGACTTTTGTGACAAGTGTATGTGACACAAAAGAGGAAACATTTACATTCTGTATTGTTCTGCAGGGTGATCTAGTGCAGGAGTGAGCAAACTTTTTAGGCCGAGCCCCCCTTTAAATCCATGAAATTTCTCGGGCCCCCCCGTCTGATCAAAATCACATTAAAAAAAAAACCTTTATTGGGGGCGCATGCGCGGCAGGTTGGAGATGGAAGTGTAACCGCACAGCTCCTCCAACCGCCGGCAGAGATTAGCAAATAATCAATAAAAAACCAAACCGAGATATTTAAAAACTATCTCCAGCATCACCTTATATACCCCAGATAACATTCTTTAACTAGAGGAGGCATGGCAGCGACCAGACAAAAGGCACGGCGAAAGTCTGATGTGCGGGCCTATTTCACCGGCCAGGGCAAATCCGGAGCTGCAGAGATGTCAGCAATGTCGGATTCAGACTCGGCACATGATACGGAGGGGGCCGCGGCAGCAGCAGGACAGTCCCGTATAATAAAAAAAGAGATTTCCCGATTACTCGTTGACTTGAAAGCATTTTTCAGGGGCGAAATGGAGGGGCTACGGAAAGACATGCTACAAATCGGCACGCGAACAAATGTACTGGAGGAGCAAATGGAGGAAAGCTCCAAGAGGCATCAAGAAACACACACACGGGTACAGGCCCTGGAGGATCGGATCTCTGAGATGGAGTCCCGCCAAGAGGATGCCGAAAATAGAGACAGGAGAAATAACCTGAGGGTTCGGGGCATCCCAGAGGAAATTCTAGACCCAGAGGCGCTACTGACGAGGTGGATGGCATCTATTCTCCCGGGCAAGGCAGAATCAGACCTGCGGATGGATAGGTGCCACAGGGCGCTGAGATCGCGACCATTGCCGTCAACCCCCCCTAGGGATGTCATCCTGAGACTCCACTATTTCTCAGTGAAGGAGGAGGTGAGCAGGATCGCACGGGCCACCCCTCACATTACATTTGAAGGGATAACATTGACAGTATACCAGGATATATCCCCCATCACACTGGCCAGAAGGAGAGCGGTGGGGCATATAACTAAGGAGCTGAGGGATCGGGAGATTCGCTACCGGTGGGCATTCCCGTTTGCCCTAGTGGCGATAAAAAATGGCCGACCGCATGTGCTTAAACACCCGTCGGAGGGGATGAGCTTCCTGAAGAAGCTGGGAGTCAGAGGGACCCCAGCCTCCGGCCCGCGGGGGACGCAGGAGGAGCTCACAGTGGATATACCACCGCGGCGTCCGGGATCCTCCTCCCCGAAAGAAAAACGGCAAGAGAAGGTAGCAGGAGGGGACAAGAGTCCATAACTGCCCAACAGTTCCAAAGTTGATTGCAGCTCTTAAAGTTCGAAGTTGCCACAGGAGCTGCTCGTTCTCCCCAGTTTTAACCCTCTGACATGAACAGCCCCTCAGTACCAATACCAAGGGTGTAGCACAAGAAAGCTCAGAAAGACGAAAATCGCCCAAAGACTTCCTTGCCACATTTATTGCCGCCAAAATGGCCACCACAGGCTTACCTGAAGTAGACGAAGGAGTCGAGGCGCGGAGACACCAATGGCGGCCAAGATCTTGGCGGGATCGACTGCTCCGTGAGGGGGACCCGCCCATGGAGCTGCCTCCGGACACACCTTCTTCCCGCGAGGAGCTGCCTCTGAATGCGTCCGCTTCACCCAGTCTGACGACATCACTGAGCCGGATCTCGCGAGAGCGGGAGTTCGGTCGGACGGACCGGAAGCGGAAGACGCAGGGGGGAATGCCCGGATGTCTTGGGGACCCGGAACAGCAAAGGACCTCCCTGGCGGGGGTGCGCGAATTCCGCCGCCGGGGAGAGGCATCTATAGTGTCAGGTGTCACCCGGGGAGAGGCATGGGGAGTAACAGCAGCCAGGGAGGGACAGAGAAGGTGGCCCACGAACAGCAGTGTGGTAGATATGGGCACAAGGAGAGTCTAGATAAAGGGAGGAGGGCGCGACATAGCCAGCCGGCAGGGGGATAAACACAGGAACGGTGTATTAGAGCCCATACAAAAGAGTCGCTTTTACTGAGTTCAAGAGGAGACGGGCTGACGTGGTCTTCCTCCAGGAGACTCACTTCAGCTCGCGCAATAACCCGAAATTCCTCGATTCTAACTTCCGAAAGTTTTTCCTAGCATCAGGGGAGGAGAAAAATAAAGGTGTAGCTATACTGTTTCAAAATTACACCCCCTTCCAGGTTGAAAAGGTTAAAAGGGACCCGAAGGGGAGATACCTAGTTCTGATAGGGATCCTTAAGCAGGTCAGAATGACGTTAGCCTGTATATATGCGCCAAATGAAGGTCAATCAGACTTTTACAACGCATTTTTTCAGAAGCTTCAGCTATGGGCCGAGGGCCAAATAGTTCTGGGTGGCGACTTTAACACAGTCATGAACGCGAGTGTAGATAGAACCACGTCCCAGAAAACAAATAAGAGAGAGGGGAATATTCCACTACTGAGAGGCCTCAAACAGATTAGCCTGGTGGACATCTGGAGAGAGCAGCACCAGGGAGACCGCAGTTATTCTTTTTACTCCCACCCACATGACAGCTACAGTAGGATTGACCACTTCTTTGTGTCGAGCAGAATGGTCCCACAAATTTCCGATACAAGCATACATGATATCACTTGGTCGGACCATGCATCAGTAGAGCTGAGATGCAGTCAATTTGGTAGTGCCAGACCAGGAGCAAACTGGAAGCTAAATGAATCAATAATTAAAATTCCGGAGATACAAAAAAAAGTGAAGTCTGAAATATCAGATTATTTCCGGATAAATAGTGGCAGTGTGGAGTCCCAATCACTGTTATGGGAGGCTCATAAGGCCACGATTCGGGGGGTACTAATCGGGATAGCTGCAAATAGGAAAAAGAAAAAGGAAGCCAAATTATCCCAGCTATATCACAGGTTACATGAGCTCTCTATTCTACATAACCGGACAGGTAGAGATGACGCTCTGAAGGAGTTGAAGGATGTTAGAATTCAGCTAAACCTCCTCCTTACTTCCCGAGCGGAGAAAGACATGAGTTGGACACAGAGGAAGTTCTATGAGAAAGCTAATAAACCGGAAACTATGCTAGCCACCAGACTCCGTAATCGGAAACCAAATTTTAATATTCAATCAATTAAGACAGCTGGAGGCCAGAGTTCCTCAAACCCTAAAGTCATAGTAGGGGAGTTTGCGAAATTCTACGCACAGCTATATAACGGAGAGAAGGTTGTACACAATGCTAGGACAAGTAGTAATCTACAGAAATTCCTAGCGGATGCAGACTTGCCACAAGTGAACAGGAGGGAGCGAGAGGCTCTTCAAAAAGACTTCACAAGGGAAGAATTAGAGGCGGTAGTAAAAACCTTAAAAGCATCAAAAGCCCCAGGCCCGGATGGGTTCTCCAACCTGTACTATAAAAAATTTATCGGGGTTCTGGCTCCGCACATGCTCCAGCTGTTTAATGGAGTATTAGCAGGGGAGCCCTTCCCGGGACAGATGCTCCAGGCGTCGATTTCAGTAATCCATAAAGAGGACAAAGATCCCACTAGCTGCCAAAGTTACCGGCCAATATCATTAATTAACACAGATGTAAAAATCTACTCTAAATTACTGGCCAATAGATTAAATATAATCCTGCCAGGGCTCATCCACCCGGATCAGGTTGGCTTCATTAGAGGTAGACAAGCGGCCGACAATACTAGGAGAATAGTGGATATAATAGACTTTATGGGAGCCAACGAGATTCGGGGTATAGCCCTAAGCTTAGATGCGGAAAAGGCCTTTGACAGGATTGATTGGCCATACCTGGAGTCCACGCTTGGCGCATTTGGGTTTGGAGGCATATTCCAACAGGCTGTTAAGGCATTATACACGGCACCTTCAGCCAGGGTGGTTCACCAGGGATTCCCCTCGGAACTATTCCCAATTCAAAGTGGTACGAGACAGGGATGTCCGCTTTCGCCCCTGCTATTCGCCTTATGCATCGAACCACTCGCAGCACAAATTCGGAACAACGCTGATATCTCTGGGGTACAGATCCATTCGCAGGAGCACAAAGTGGCTCTGTACGCGGATGATATCATTCTAACCCTTGCCAAGCCGCTCATCTCGTTGCCCAATCTGTTCGAGCTTCTAGAGCGTTTTGCCCAGATCTCTGGTTTCAAAATAAATCAATCTAAATCAGAGGCCCTAAGCCTTTACATGCCAAGAGAAATGGAGAAGCTGATAGAACTCAACTTTGAGTTTAGATGGCGCCCCTCCTCCATGAAATACCTAGGAGTGCAGATCACCAAAAAGACGAGCTCCTTATATTCGGCAAATTATCCCAAACTGTTGAGGACTCTCAAAAAAGAGCTACAGGAGTGGAAGGCATATGGTATTTCTTGGTTGGGGAGGATCTATAGTGTCAAGATGAACATCCTTCCCTGAATTCTATATCTGTTCCAAACTCTCCCAGTTGCCGTGGTTAGAGCAGACATTGCAGGGCTCCAAAAAGCTATTTCTCAATTTATTTGGAAAGATAAAAAACCACGGATTAAAGTAAAAATTATGCAGAAAGCTAAGGAAGCTGGCGGCCTGGCAGTTCCGAGCGTCATATCCTACTATAAAGCGGCACAATTGTGCCAAATCACGCAGTGGCATGGGGACCCGGGGCTCAGGAGGTGGGTGGCACTGGAGAGGGAGGTGTGCGCCCCACTGGAGCTCAGGGACCTGATCTGGTACCCGAGGACACGGGTGAAGGATGTGCTCATTTCTCTGTCCTCTGTGCGCAACTCACTCTCGGTCTGGGAGGCTTCTAAAAGTAGCTGCTCTTTGACCTCCAAACACACACTGATGGCTCCTTTATATGGCAACCCGGACTTTGCTCCTGGGCTGGCAGAAAAATGCTTCCCGCGCTGGCGGCAATTAGGGATTAGTCGATTGAAGGACCTGGAGGTTAAGGGCAAGATCAAATCTTTTGAACTATTACAGTCAGAAACGGACATACCTAACACTGATTTCATGAGGTACCTCCAGGTTCGGGCATTCTATAACGCACACCCGGTGAGACCACCGTTGACTAAATTCGAACAGCTCTGCGTGCGCGGAGCCGACACGCGGGGACTGATCTCTGCCTTGTACAGAGAGGTGGTGAATACTGACTCAGACAGGACAGTCAAACCCCGTTTCATGGCACAATGGGAAGAGGATCTCCAGGCTCAACTAGAGGACGAGGACTGGGCCGCGGTGTTTAAAGCCGCGGCCTCAAGCTCCATATGCACGACATTGAAGGAGAACTCATATAAGGTATTATTAAGGTGGTATCTCACCCCAATCAGATTAGCTAAATTCGTCCGGGGTGCTTCCCCGCTCTGCCCCAGGCAGTGCGGGGAACAGGGGGATCTGGTGCACATGCTGTGGTCTTGCCTGAGATTAGTGCCGGTCTGGACCCAGATCCGAGATTGGCTGCAGAGGATCTTTTTAGGGCTCAACATCCAGCTGGACCCGTGGCTATTTTTATTAGGTAAACCTACAAATGAGGTATCTAGATCGGGTAACAAGCTGGTAGCACATTTTGCTACCGCTATGAGGTGCGAGACCGCAGCACTGTGGAATCAGAATGCGATTCCGTCTATTGATAAAATCAGAAACAGAATTTGGTTCATTTGCAGAATGGAGAAGTTAACGAGTTTAGTTAACGACTCAGCCGACAAATTTGAAAAAGTGTGGTCATTATGGCTTGCTCAGACTGATATTCAGGGGATGAATGAGGCCACAATATGGCTTTGATAGAGATAGGTGGGCTCTCCTTGGATGTCGGGCTGGGAGCTTAATGGGACGATCTGACAGTAGGGCTCCCCCCGAGGTATAGCGGTGGACCGATTTATTGATCATCGGAAAAACGAGGTGAACCGGGTTTAGGCTCCTTTGTGAGGTGGACTGGAGCAGAGCAACGGCAGTTGTGGTGCAGGACTCCTGAGAAACGAGGGAACAGCGATTCTCCCAGGCCGCCCCCCCCATCCTTACCCCCCCCCCTCCCCGCCATCCTTCCCCTTTTTGCCCTGTCCCTAGATGTTGTCAGTCGGTCTTTGTCCTGTCCTGTGGTCCCCCCAATGTCCGTCTGTTCTTCGTAATTTGTTTCCGTAAGTTTGGTGTATACCTGAAACACTTGACAATATTCTGTACGCTATGATGTGTATGCACAAAAAACTAATAAAAATAAAGTTGAAAAAAAAAAAAAAAAAAAACCTTTATTAAACGGTATACAATGTAAATACAAATATGTCTAAGGCCGCGCGTATAGTGCCCGCGACGGCGACGCTAACAAAAGTTGTATTTCGCTTTGCGGCGGCGGTGCGGGCGACCTGGCCATTGATTGGTTCAGGGGCTGTCACATGAGGCGACAGCCCCTGAAAAATCAAATATTGCCGGCTTCAAAAAATCGCATTGCCACGTCACGCTTACTATAAGCACACGCGGCAGCGACAATGCATTTTTCGGATGACGTTGCGTCGCCGGCACTATAAGCGCAGCTTAAATACTTACTTCAACAGCTCGCTCTTGCAAAATTAGACTGCGTCCACACTGCCGCTGAGAGCGGTGACATCACCAACTCTCCAAGCATGAGCACAGGGTGTCCTGCATAATTTTGCAAGCACGAGTGGGGAAGTGTTTACACTTTTTTTACCTTAATTCTGTACATTCATAGTATGAGTGATAAAGTGGCAGCCTACCCTTTCATTTGCAGAGGATCGCAGCTAGGCAGGTTGCCAGCGGAGTAGAGCAGCAACACAGCGTTATTGTAGGGCAGACACTGGAGGGAGGGGCGTTTGACATCACAGGGCTCGCGCGTGCTCCTCCCCCGTACCTCCGAATTATGTGACCGCCACCTGCACTATTCTGTTCGGCCGCGCGCGCACATCTTTTTCGCCTGCGCAGCCAGGTTTTGCCGCACGCGCCCCGCCTAAATAATCTTGCGCCGGGGCGACCCCCCTCAGATTGTGCACCGCTGCATTCAATCACCACCAACACACAGACACAATACACACTGCAGTCATATATATACACATATATATACATATATATATATATATATATATATATATATATATATATATATACACATATACATACACACACACATATACACATATACATACATACACACACACACACACACATACATACACACACACACACACATACATACATACATACATATACACACACATAAATACATATACATATACACACACACATACATATACACATACATACACACACACACACACACACACACACACACATACATACATACATACACACACACACATACACACACACACATACATACACACACACACACACACACACACACATACATACATATACACACACAAATACATATACATACACACACACACATACACACACACACACACACACACACTACCTGGGGGAGGGAGTAACTAAACCTGCTCCGGTCCCCCCATGTGCTGCAGAAAACGGGCGGGTAACAGACAGGAGGAGGAGGGCTTGTCTGTGTGCAGGGAAGGCCCCGCAGCAAGGCCCCGCCCCCTCTGCAGGCAGACACAGCATAGAAGCAGCAGCAGCAGTCTCTGCACGGAGCTTCTGGCCCCGCCCCCTCTGACACAAACAGCAGGGAAGCAGCCAGTGCACGGAGCTTCTGGCCCCGCCCCCTCTGACACAGACAGCAGGGAAGCAGCCAGTGTACGGAGCTTCTGGCCGCCCGTGCACAGCTATGCCCGCCCCCAGGTTTCCCCGCACTCAGCCCGCGCCCCCCCTACATAATCTTGCGCCCCCCCAAGGGGGCGCGACCCCCAGTTTGCGCACCGCTGATCTAGTGGGTTTAATATAATTTAGGATTTATTGTTTTGTTTATGTGTTGCACTGTGGAATATGTTGGCGTCATAAAGATAAATAATAATAATATATAGAGTAAAGTGGGACTGAGTAGAGGGAGTGTCAAGAAATGCTTTCCATACACACTGACTCATTTTTTCTTTTAACCACATAAATTAATGTCTTGCAGAAGTGAAGTGGGTTAACTGAGATGAGAGGATGACTTATAGTTCTTGCAGTGACTGTGGCATCACTGGCATAAGCAGCCAGAAAAAGATCAGGAAAGCAAGTTGCAGGCACGTGCTCAGAATGGGAGATGTGTCTAATTGGTAAATGTAGTTGATGTCTTGTAAAACAATCCAGTTACAAAATATTCTAAACTTTTAAGTTCCTATCTGGAGCTTGCTAGCCTAATTATTTGTAATGCTTTTACGATGTTTACCTAATTGCTATGTTATGCATTAAGTTTACTCTTTTGGTAGCTCTGCTGTACAGATTCATTATCTTTATTTAAAATTGTTGGCAATCACGATGTTTTTCACAATATATGATATATATATATTTACATATATATATCTTGTCCCGTCTAAAAATAATTTAAAAATAATTAATTTAAAATAATACAAAAGTTCAGTGTGATGGTAATTCTGTGTTTTTAAGAAAGTATTCTTATTGGATTTACCATGAGTTCGGTTTACCACAGAGTTTTGTTAACTCAGGGCTCATGACATGGAAAGGACGTTGCACTCATGAGATTGGAATTACTGCCACGGGTGCACACAATGGAATAGATAAAGCAGTGAATTTGGCATATCCAAAGGAAGTTTGAGAGCACTGACATGGACTTATATAAAGGTTTATTTATTATTAATAATGGTCGACTTTAAGGTCCCAAAGAGAAAGGACCAAGTTGGGACCAAAACGTCGACCATTTGTTATAATAAATACAACTATATCCAAGTTCACTCGTGTGCTCTCAAACTTTCTTATTCACTCAGGGCTCATAACGTCTTATTTTCAAAATCAGTAACGGACATTATGCTTCCTGAGGTTAACCCGCATTCACAAAACTAATCATATACAAAATCAACACCTCTCAAACTTTCTTATTCACTCAGGGCTCATAACGTCTTATTTTCAAAATCAGTAACGGACATCATGCTTCCTGAGATTAACCCGAATTCACAAAACTAATTATATACAAAAACAACACCTGTTAGTTATCTCTTGGGCATAGCTAAAATACCATGCTAAGTTAGCAGTGCTGCTTGTTGACTTCAAAAACAACTTTTGTTAAGTACATTTACGTATCAACTTGGTGCTTTAACAAAGAAGAGTCTCTCTCTCTCTCTCCGTCTCTCTCAAAAAATCTATGTACAGCACTGCATACACTTTCAGAGCTATACAGTTGTAGCCATGTTTAAAAATGGTATACAGTTCTCTCTCATGCTGGCAGTAAACCTGGTAAGTATACAGGATTGCCAGCATCAATCATGGAGGTTTTCCCTCACACCCTGGTGAGGTGTCATATGTACACCAGGGGAGTAGTAACATACTTGGTGTCCACTGTTAGTGACACAAGAGGTGTGGCTATTCCCTAAGTTATATAAGACACAGCACTGCCTAAAGTTAGTGGTTCAAGAGTATGGTTCTATAGTAAGCAGTTTAAGGTTAATCAAGGTCTGCAGCAGTAAGGCTGGCAGGCACAGAGAGAGTGTCTACACTGTGTCCAGGGACCTGGCACAGGTGGTGATCTCCCTGAGGGGAGAGGTGATCCAACTCCATTGGGAGGGCAGAATCTTCTAAAAGTCAATGCTGTGGAAGAATGAGCGGTTAAGCTGACCGCTGCGAGAGGCAGTCTGCCTGAACCTGCAATAAAGATGCCCTTATTCATCAAAACCCTCATGTGTGAGTGTGGAGTTACTCAGCAGAGGAAGGCACCCAGAAGGAATTCCTCATCAGACCCATCTCCCTGCGGACGCAGAAATCCTGATGAGGTGGAGGCGTTGCACTGGATATAGGTAGGACTCAAAGCACACTACCTCAGCGCCTGTCTTGCTGATATCCCCACTAACATCATGCGGGAGACTCAGGAGTCCTGTAGCCAACAAGTGCATCACCAGACACATCCATGTAATGGGGACCGGTTAGACCACAGCGGCCAATCTGAGATTGGGTGGGTCAAGGAGGGTCCAGAAAAACGTTACACAGTATAAGAAAAACATTATCATTGTTGTTGTTGTGTGTGTGTATAACAAATAATAGAAGCACTCGATCCACCGTGTTAAAAGTTTCACAAATATTTAATACTAGTACACTGTAAAAGTTGCATTCATAGGGATAAATCTCAATCAATCATTGGGAGATAAAATTTCAGTGGTTACCAGCCGGTATGATAGAACAGGTTCATCAGTGGAGATCACACAACATTACAGTGGACTCGAACGGATTACAAAATGGAACTGTCGCTGATTATTGTCTCATTGTGAGGTGTGTTTTCCATCTGCGTCCACAATAAGCTCTGTTTTGTGTGCGTCATCTCCACTGATTTCCCTCTACTATCATACCGACTAGTAATCACGGACATTTTATCGCTCAATGTTTGTCCTTTATCCTTTTGAGTGCAATTTTTACAGTGTACTATTATTAATTATTTGTGAAACTTTTTACACGATGGAGTGTGCACTTCTACTTTTTTGTTTTTTAGATTTTCCTTTGGATTTGGTGTACCCAATAAGAAGCTGCAAAAGTCTCCACCCAGTGCTTTTTGAAGGGACAAACCTTTGTAAAGGGAAATATTTCATTCCCTATTCCCAATGGACTTCATGTTTATATTCTTTTATTTTCATTTTTAGATTCGCACTTGTTCAATGTATTTTAAGTGCTGTTTTATGTATTTTTACACTTCATAGTTATTATTCACTTGTGTTATATTTACATTTTAGTAGATAAGATTGTCACAATAACCCTATCACTTTTTCTTAATTAGTTAGTGCTCATTATTGTTCTTCGTCGTTATTTCCTGTTAGCTTTTCTCTGTTTTTATTAGCAGCCACTAACTATATTTATATGAAATCAAGTGAGGAAAGAATGACCAGGACATGTAATTATATTAATAATTTCAATGATCATTTACCATTCAAAACTAAAAATACATAAAATTAAGAATAATCTTTTAAAATTAGAAGAATTCCCAAAAGAAGAAATTGGTGGAATATGATTTCTTTACAACAATATCTAGACAATAAATTGGTGCCATGTGGACTCATCATTTTTAAGATTCAAATAGAGGAATAGAATACGATCTTTGAACTCTGCTCCCGACCCCTGATGAAGCTTCTCATTTAGTTTCATGAGGATAAAGTTAAATCTATTTGAAACGGAAATTACTTCTATTCAGGAGCTTTTAAAACCACATAATGAAAGTCAAGAGTCAACTCAATTTGATAATTTGATAAATAGAAGAGTTGAATAATTGTATAGGGACATTATTGAAAGAAAGAAGATCTTAATCAGAGACAAAGATGATTACACCAATAGTATAATAAATTGGAGACATCAAAGTAGACAATTACATTCTACCTCTCAATAGTTCAAAACACTGCTCCTATTAGAACTGTTAATCATACTGAAAGATCTTACATTTTTAGTACAGGATCCAAGAAAAAAGTTGCTTTCAATGTGGTTCTAGGGATTTTACATCCACAAATAAGTTTTCTACTTTGGAATCTGATTGTCCTTTAGAGGCTCTAAGTGCAGAATCCTCTGTACCTAAGCCCAGATCACATGATCTAGGAGCTAAACCTAAGAAGTACTTTCATGGTAAATCCAATCAGAATACTTTTTTTTTTTTTTTTAGAAATGACTTAAAAGAAAAATCTAGATTTGGCAGAAAAAATGATCACCCTATGGGATTGAAATAAACCAAATCCATCTACCATTGTTAAGAGAAAGAGTGGAGACCAAATAGAAGAGGGTGACGAGCAGGAAGAATTATTCAGAAGAAGAAATATTAAAAATCACACCGACCCTAACTGTATATTTAATCTATCTTCCCATGTACTTGCCAAGAGCCAGACCCATCTTCTTAGTTAAAGCTTTCTCCAAGCACAGGTCCTGTTTCTTTTGATCTCTTTGTGGATCTCAATAGTTTCATAAGGAAACTTACTCTTTATAGATATTTTTTAATTCATGAGGCCAAGAAGTGCACTTTACCAATTTTTTATTCAAAAGATCAATACACTTACTACTTTCCTTACTGAACCAGATTTGTTTGGTGATAAATGGTATTGTTAATCATTCTGTGAATTCCTCTTTATGTGTAAATAATTATTCTGTTTATCTTTCTCCATTAGATCATCTGTTGGATACATCCCAATACTCAATATGGTTAGCCTTCCATTTAGACCGTAATCACTTTTCTTCCTGTACCAATCAAAAGGCAACTATATTCACACATTCTATTCTTTGGTTTTAAAGGATTTAAAAAAAACTCAGTGAAAAAACTGATTACATTGTAGATAATTTATCTCTAAGTTAGAGGAAAGCACTGAGTGAATTAAAGAATATGAACCACCTTATTAGGCAAGCAGACAAAGGAGGGGGCATTGGGTTACAGGACAGGCCTGTGTACAATGGTGAAGCCAGAAGACTTCTTTATGATACATTTTTTTTTACAATGCTCTCTAAAGATCCTACATTCGAGTACCTCCAATTATATTGGATTTTTCTTTCTGAAGCATTACACAGGGGAGTCATCACTACGAGTGAATTTACATTTCTTTATATTGAGTACCATAGAATGTATACCTTATACCATCTACTAAGGGGTACACAAAGATCTGGTCAACCCAACTGGTAGACCCATAATGTCAGAGATAGCCTGTCCCAATATTTGGAGTACTATGTGCAGTGACATGTAATTCCACTTCATTCAGGGAAATGCTGCACGTCAACTGTGGAATGGATAATTTTTTCCCTTTTTTTCAACTTTCTGCCTTAAAATCGGACAGACAGCTGCCTAATATTCTGGGACTATGTTACAATATATAGGCGGTGTTTAAAAATATGTAGTGTCACTAACGGAAGAATAAACCGCTGAAGTTTGAGAGCTGAGAGCTCCTTGTGTGTATGCACGTGTTTGTTCCCCTTTTATACAAACCAAACCCTAGAAGACTGTGTCGCGAAGAGCCTGGGCAAGCGGCAGCACTACATAAAGGGAGCAGTTTGCCACAATATATATATCATACGTTACCAGCAACAAAGATGGCAAGGAAGAGACAGCACTCAGTAAATAATCAAATAAAAGTAGTATATTTTATATAGCACACAGAATCCAACGTTTCCATCCACACAGGGGGATCTTCCTCAGGGGGGAAGCAAAGAAACAGTGACAATGAGTGACTAATATATCTACACCCAAGTGCACATAACCACACCCAACAATTAAAAAATCAAGAAAAAAGCACCAAAATCCAGGTGATCTTCATAGCTGATTGTGAAAGAAATCAGCTGTGCTCGAGTCCTGCCACATCCATCAGCTGGAAATACGTCAGCCCGCTCTGCATCGTGTCCTCTGTCACCATAGTGATGGAATAGCACATTCACACTCTAATAGGCAGGCTGTGTAATGCCGTGGAGACAAAATCGCACAATAAGCTTGTAACTATTTGCAGAAGTTTGGGTCTGCGAGGCCTTCCAATGTGGTAGGACTAGGAAGGATCTATTCTGCCACTCCATATGAATCCGGATACACTACAGTAGATTGTATGTTCTTTTGTATGTTCTTTTGATGAGGATGGGGGACAGGGATCTGGAGGGTGCGGAATAAAAACATAAACTTCAGGAGGAGATTCGTGTTTACCGAAATTATTCTCCCTATCTATGAAATACTGTACTATTCTTTTACCAGGGTTCTTGCAAGATTTTGTTAAAAGCCTGAAGACATTCGGGTAGTTGACCGAGTTTAGTGAGTCGAATAATCTGGTGATATTGATACCCAGATATGGCAGAGCATTTTGGCACCTGGAGAATGCAAAGATAATGGTTAACAATTTGATCAGGATCTCGAGAAGATCGCTCCAAATTGTGCAAGTTCCTGAAACAGAT